>NW_027493460.1:190000-414098 GCF_021521415.1 Bidens hawaiensis | reverse complement strand
GCAGGCAATGAGGCCTTAGACAATCTCAAACACTGCATGAGGGACCAACAAGAGGACATCATGGTACCGCCACCATGGTCAGAAAAGTGTTTGATGCAGGATTTTTCTGGCCACTATATACAAAGATACACATACTTTGATCCAAGCATGCGATGCTTGTCAAAGAGCCGGAAACATCTCAGCCAAAAATGAGATGGCTCAAAAAGGCATTCAAATCTGTGAAATCTTTGATATATGGGGAATAGATTTCAAGGGGCCACTTCCTAACTCATTCGGAAATAAATACATCCTTGTAGCAGTCGATTACGTTTCTAAATGGGTAGAAGCACAAGCTCTTCCTACTAACGATGCTCGAGTAGTTGTACTATTTCTGAAAAAGTTATTCTCAAGATTCGGAACGCCAAAAGCCCTCATCAGTGACAGAGGTACTCACTTCTGTAACACCCTGATGGACAAGGTCTTAGCACGATATGGGGTTCACCACCGACTGGCAACACCATATCCGCAGACCAGTGGACAGGTGGAAGTCTCGAATCGAGGAATTAAGAGAGTTCTGGAAAGAAGTGTGGGGATGAATCGCAAAAATTGGGCAGAAAAATTAGATGACGTATTGTGGGCCCTTTGGACGGCCTATAAAATTCCCATAGGAACGACACCCTTCAAGCTCGTTTACGGGAAGACATGTCATCTACCAGTAGAATTAAAACACAAAGCCTATTGGGCCATCAGAGCAGTGAATTTTGATCTAACGTCCGCCGGAACAAACCGGGAAGACCAAATTCATGAGCTCGAGGAACTGAGAACAATGGCCTATCAAAATTCCTGGTCCTACAAAGAAAAGACTAAACGCATACACGACGCTCATTTAAAAGGAAATAAAAAATTTCAAACTGGCGATCGTGTACTGTTATACAACGCTCGTTTACGTCTTTTCCCAGGAAAACTGAAATCCCGATGGTTAGGTCCATATGTAGTTGAAACTGTTTTTGACTATGGAACCATCGAAATTTCAAATTCAAACGGCCAGAAGTTCAAGGTAAATGGACATCGATTAAAGCCATATATCGACGGTCAACTTAAAGAAGTGTTGAAGGTATTAACCCTCCAAACTTCCTGATTAAGAAAATAAGGAAATAAGGTCTGGCCAAGACCTTCTCAAAACTAGGCCTTGTAAATATTTAATTTTGTTTAAAAAAAAAATTATATAAAACCACGGGGGCGTGCTCTCAAAGGCACGGTCCCGTGCCTAAAAATGCGGGCCGACATCTACGCTGCAAATATCTCAGTCAGACTGGTTTGTAACTGAATTGTCAGAATAAAAACACGGGGGCGTGCTTCCAAAAGCACGGTGCTGTGCTCGGTATCCTGTTTGGTTATAAAAGGCACCTTGTGTCATTGCATTTCTTGCACAAACCAAAACTAAAACCAAAAACCTTTTAAAATTCAGCATGCCAACTGAGATGACTGAAGCAATCCCCGTTTCCCGACACCCGAGAAACGATGCCCGCCATGTTTTCAAAAGCGAGCTTCTCTTGAAACTTCAAGAACCCGTGAAAGAACTCACCGAAATGAATCTCCTTGCAGAAATGCGTTTCGTGCAACTCACCGAATCGGTCGAAAACATGAAAATGGAACTCCGAGACATCAACAAGCAACTCCAATTTCAAGTTCTCGGTTTCACATATTTTCCACCAACAGGACCATTCGGAGGAGGAGAACCTTTCGGGGAACTCTAGGAAACTTATTTTATACTTTTATGTGTAAACAAGTGCATTAAGCACAATGTGTTAGGACTTCGGGCTTAACCCGATTATTTTCTTTTCTTAGGAAACCCGGGCTTATCCCGAAATTGTTCTAGGATCTTTATTTAATGAAAGTAATTTTTAGATGGCCAAATTTCAAAATTATCACAATAAACGTCATTCTAAAAATTCCGTATCGTGAATCATGTTGAAAACTAAAATGAAATTCACTGAGAAAAAAAGCACGGGGCCGTGCTTTCCTAAACACGGCGCCGTGGTCACCCTAGAATCTTCAGCATGATACGCGCTGACTCCGTACAATTCTCTGACTCAGAAACATTTATTCTTCTAGCAGCACGGGGATGTGTTTCCAAGAACACGGTGCCATGTTCAACTTCCCAGTCTCTATAAAATGCTTGCATAATTTCACTATTCCATTCATACCAAACAAATACTACCTAAATGGAAGGAAAACGGGTTGAATGGAAGCCAGTGAAAAAGGGGAAACAACATGAATCTTCCTTCCTCGAGGAACAAGTCATGAGACTCCAATGCATCGTAAGAGATCAAGTTGAGAGCAACATGCAAACCGAAGCTCGAGTAGTTGAGTTGATTAACAAATTCGACCTGCTTAGGTTCGAGAACTTTCATGTGGTGGATGGCCACCACAAAGATGAGACTTCTAAACTTAACTTTCTCAACCGAGAAATCGTCACGCTTAACAAAAAGCTTGACGAACTTTTGGAAGCCAAGCGAGCACCACCACACATCCAGGACTTGTTCGGGGGTGGTGGTCGTTGAAGTTTCGACTTTGTTTCATGTTTAAGTTGTTTCTGCTAGTACTATGTGTTAGGACCCGAGAATTGTTGTTGTACTTTTCATTTAATCTATCTTTAATTATGTCTTTACTTTTATGTTTTTAATGAAAATTAGGATGTTAAATTACCAAGTTTAAAATAACCAGAAAATAAAAACCCAGTTAAAAACAAACCAGCCCAGCAAATAAACACAACAGTACTATCTGCACTACGCAGCACGGTACCGTTCTTCTAAAATTACGGGGACGTGTTTTTGGTGTCAGGACAGTTACGAGTTTTTAACTTAATAAAATAACTTTCTAACAGTTCCAACCCTAATTTCACCGCGTTCTGAAACAAAAACCGCCGACCCTCAACTATTTTACGAATTTCTTCATCAAATCTTCGATTCTAAACCTAAGGTATGATAATTTAACATTTGCATTACTCAAATTCATCATTCTAGGTTTAGATTAACCCTAAAATTGTTCAAATCGACCAAATCGGGTCAATACCCGAAGAGGGTATGGGTTATTATGCTTGATTATGATGATTAGATTGTTGAATGATTGATGGTTAGGGTTTAATTGAAAGAAACAAATCGGGTTTTGTGTGTTTGCATGAATACCCGACCCACCATTAAACCCAATTGATATAACCGGTTAGGAACGAGGGTTCAAGTCTGGGTAAGTTAGAAATCGGTATTAAAAACACGAGCCGTGCACAAAACAACACGAGCCGTGGTCAACCAAAATTCAAACATCAAAGAAACTGAGCCAGAAGCAGCAGCACGGTACCGTGCTTCTGAAAGCACGCCGCCGTACTTTGCTCTTTGTTTCAGCAAAATGAAAATTTTTCATGAGTATTGACTAAATTAGATTATAAATTGCAGATGGCCGAGTATGGGGAAGATTTTCATGTGTTCCTAGTCTTCGAAAACCGCAAGAAAAAGGACCAAATGGCAAACGAAAGATTAACATACCTCAACAATAGATATCCAGAAGCCCACTTCCGTGCATGTGAAAATACCTTAAGACACGTAAACCAATGGGGCCGCTATCAAAACATTGTTGAAGGACCTTGGGGACGGGTTTTTAACCAGACTAGGGATTCAGTTACAAAACTCACAAAAGAATTCCTAGCCTCGTTCAACTTTAAGAAGAAAAATTTTGACATGTGGGATACCAAGGAAATTGAGTTTCGTTGTGGGGGTGTGTGGCATACAACTTCTGTCACCCAACTGGGAATCGATTTGAGTATTTACACGGCTGAAGAAACTGACACCGACATCTGGTTCGAAGCAAAAACAACCATTACAGATGAAGGTGACGATGATGAAGCCGTAGCAGGTACCATAAGGGAAGAAGCTTGGGAACAGTTAAGTTATGGAACAACAACGTACAGGCCAAGCGTTTCTAAAAGCACAGAACTGCGTGACCCGCTAATGAGATACATCCACCGGTTGCTGAGTCATACTGTCACAGCTCGAGGTCAGAGCGAAGGGGTTGTTAACCTAAAGGATCTTTGGGCATTATACTGCATGAAAAACAAAGTACCATGCAATATCACGATGCTATTTTGCAAACTTTTCATGTCAAATGCTACTACCATAGGAAACTCCCCGATCTTCGGTGGTCCCTGGATCTACAACCTCTACAGGACCTATGGTGCAGACACAGAAGGAACTCCAAGCCCAGACACGATCGCTCTCAACCTTGATTACTGTGAAACCATGCAGATGGATCAGCAAGTCAGCCCCGGTATATGGAGATTTTGTGACAAGAACAACCAAGTGTGGGACCCAGAAGACCCGTCAGAGATGATGATTCAGGATGTGCATGAGAGACGACAGTCACCGCCCAGACAACAACGCCGCCGCACATATCATCAGAGAGGAGGCCCATCTTCATCAGAGGCCGGCCCCAGTTCGTCACACGATAGCCGATACTCGTTCGAGGGTATATTTGGACTTATTGATCAATTCTCAGCTAACACTACTGCCTCATTTAACAGGATGTCAGAGCAGATGGCTGCCTCGGATGCACAGCGAGCAGCCGAATATGCAGAGATGAGGCGGGAGATTGATTGGGCTATCGCATGGACAGGCAGTGGGGACCATTTGACCCGGATGCGGGTAATTGATGACTGGCGGCACTGGTAGGTCGGGCACGGGAACGGGTTGGTAGTATTCTATGAACTTATGATATGTGTTTTAAATAATTCACTTTTCATCGTACTTGTTTGTTTGTTTTTATGTTGGTTTGGATATTTTTTATGGCCGTGGGTGCCAAAGACATTATGCTAGGTACTTATTTAGCCCGAAAGGGCAAGGGATGGATGATTCCATACCCAATTTTCAGCAGTTTATGCTTGGTTGTTTGCAGTTTTATATTATACATGTACAAAAAAAGGAAAACAGACAAAAAACAGGGGACGCTCTGTCGAAATTTCGTTGACCCATAGGGAAGTAACTCTCCATTTTAACCCATAATACTCAACTAGAATCTTTATATTTTCACGAATCTTGTCACATTGAGGACAATGTGAGATTCAAGTGTGGGGAGGGGAATTATTTGAACAAATGTTTGTCCAACTAATTATAAAAATACTCTAAAACAAATATTTTTGCAGCAAACAAAGATTACATAAAAACCTAAAGAGAAAACCAAGAAAATTTTTTGCAAATAACCAATCATTACAAATAGAAAAAGTAAGAAGAAGTTTTGTAATATTGAGAATAAGTTTATGCAAAATATTGCGTTAATACCAATTTCTCCGTTACTGTGAGATAAACCTTATGCCGTATAAATATTTTTTTTGGAAGCTTTGAGTGAGTCATATGTTTCGTGTGATTTAGAACTTGTCGCAATTATTCATTTCAAGACCGCACGAAGCGTTGTATAAGGAAGAAGGTAATATTTATACAATTCATCAAACCCATTACAAAACCCAAAAACCCAATCACTTTATCCATTTTCACCGGTAAAATACAACACTGTTTTTTTACCGGCAGACCCTAAAGAACTGGAAATGCATTCTTTCGATTTCAATTTCCTTTGCCGCATACACTTCAAAAAACCTAGGTTGCCTCCAGAAATTATGGAGAGAATCTTTCTCTTGAGCAATGAGGTGAAGAAAAAGTGGCGCCAAAACGAACAAAGGCCACCATTCTGTGGAATCTCCAAAAACGCAATGAAGAGAAGAGCATAAAAATATGAACGAGGTTTAGGTGCGGAAATTGGTCCCACGAAGGAAGATGTAGAAAAAGTCAAACTCAGTCTCAGCATGAATATACCGAACTAATGAGGGTGGGGGCTATTAGGCTCAAAGCCGAACGATCCATTAGAGTTGAAAGTTATATTCAGAACAGGATTGAGGAAGAATTGATCCACATCCTCGATAAAACCCGGCTTTGACGATCTGACCTTAAAAGAGTCATTAGGTATATATAAAAAAAAACCGAAGACGAAGACGAAGAAGAAAGGAGCTAACCAATGAAGACATCTCAAACTCCCTAAAAATCAGTTGAAGTTGTATTTACCATTAACCCTTGAAACACCACATAATACCAATTCCCACTCACACAAAAACCGAAACCCATTTTTACCTTCAGATCTATGCAACCCTCCAAAAGGTGGAGATTTAAACTTGTTACAAGCTTATTTATCACAGGTTGCATTTTGGCTAAGAGTGTTCACATACCTACATCACAGGTATAATCAGATATAAAACCGAGTGTGAGTGAACATTGTGAGAACGTGATGTTTTGCATAAACGGGAACTCATAAAAACAAAAGTTCTCTCTTATTTATCACTAACATAAAGATTGGTTATTTTGTTTCATCTTCTTGGAGCTCACTTAAGGAATAGCATCTAAACTTGCTGTTTTTAGAGGATATTTATTGCTTGAGGACAAGTAATGTTCAAGTGTGGGGATGTTTGATGTACATAAAAATATACATCTTTTCGGCATCAAATAATCTCTAAAAACTGCAATTTATATCTTATAACATAGCATAAAATACTACTTATCATAATAAAACATAATTTCAGATGAAACCAAACCCCAAACGAAGAAACAAGCAAAAAGACGAAGAAAAACAGAAGAAAACACAAGAAAACAAAGAAACACGCCACCATGTCTCAAGAAACCCACCCCATGCTTCTGAAACAAGAAAAGACAAAATCTGAGGTCAAAAGCACGGGGCCGTGGACGGGAATACAGAAAAGACAAAGAAGAATTGAGCACATGTCACTAAAAAGCACGGGGCCGTGCCCATCATGCACGGGGCCGTGGACGGGAATACAAAAAAGACAAAGAAGAATTGAGCACATGTCACTAAAAAGCACGGGGCCGTGCCTGCTATCTACGGGGCCGTTGCCACCTCACACAAAAGATAAAACAAATCTAGCATATGTCATAAAAATACACGGGGCCGTGCTCATCTTGCAGGGGGCCATGCCTTACCATCCAGATTGCCTATAAATAGTGGATCATGTTGCATTCATCAAGTGTGCCTTGAAAAGAATTCTCTCCAGTTTTCACTTATAAAAACACACACTAACACTCATTTTGAAGATCTAGTGAAGAGTTTGAAGGTTTGGAGGTCATCACCACTAATCATCATCATCAACCATCATTACCATCATTAAGAAGAAGGATTCATCTGCATTTGGTTAGATTGTTCCAAGTTTAATCATGTATTTGTTATTATCAATCATCTTAATGTTTATCATCATGCTCATTATGAGCTAAACTCCTTTTACCATCTAAAATCTATGAAGAAGCTTTGTTTTATTTGATAATTAATCAAGACATGTGATGTAGTCTAGTAAAGTACATGGTTGTATTACAATTATCTTTTGATGAGAAGGTTTCACCATCTTAAATCACTAATTCAAAGTTGGTGGTTGTCAATATCATTGGCAATCGTTCATGATCGATTCATGTTCTTGAAAGATAGAAATACTTTGATACATTATCGAAACATGGATCCTTATATTGTACTTAGAAATGATGAGATATAAGTTATGGTGTATTTTTCTAAACCTTGGTAATCCGAAAATAGCTTTGCTTAGGATATCAAATTAGCAAAAGAAACCATATGTTAACGGAATGTGTAATTATAACCTACTTAAATCAACCAAGGGGAGGTTGTGTGATGAACTACACCCACCCGAAGTTGTTAGAATTGGTAATCGAGAAATTGAAGTCAATCCGAATCTTTCTACTTTACGAAACTACTTGCCAACTTAAATTGACATTATTGAGATGGTATGACATTAGGAAAGGGTGGACTTTAAAATGCGCATATCATCTCCTTAGTGCCAAAGATGCTCACTTAAGGTTTAAGGAGCTATCTATCATATATTGCTACGGCAAGTTTATCACATGTCTACATATTAATTATCAATGCTAAAATGGAGTGGATTCTTGATCATAGATGGTAACCTTCGCATAATTGAACAACTCGTTTATAATCTCTTGTCTTGGTCACCTATATATTATATGCAAGTATTTATATTTTATAAAAGTTCAAAAATTAACCCCAAAAATGATTAAAACCTCCAATTAAAGTAAAACAACGATTTGTTATTGGAAACCTTTGTGTCCACGGATCGATACTTGGTTCTTACCAATACTATTCTACATATACAATAGGTACACTTGCCTATTTTGTGTGTGTTTAGTCTTTGTAGAAATCACTTTTATAAATTTAAAACACGATCTTGTGCAAAAGCAAATCATCTCATCCATCATATTTTCATACGCCACGCACGCACACATCAACAAAGCTGTTGACGGTGAGCTAAGGTCAATATTCTGGTTTGATGGCATATCTAGATGCAACTACACTATGTTTGGTGAAGTGTTAGCTTTCAAGGCTGCGTACGCAACAAGTAGGTAACGATCGTGCCATTATGTTTTCCAGCAACATGCTTTAATACTTTTTATAACCCTTTAATTTTTCCACAAGCATAATATAATTTTGTCCCTTTCACGGGAGTGGATTGCCACAAGAAGCCTAGGTTGGTCTTGACAGATCAGGACGCAGCTATGAAACAAGTCGTTTCAACTGTTTTGACCGAATCTACACATAGACTGTGCATGTGGCACGTTACAAATAAAATACCTGTTAAGGTATGTATCTGGCTATCATTCTAATTGTTAGATTCAGTTTTTTTAGTTATTTTGGTATGCGTTGGTCATCTAGTTTTTGTCTTGCGCGTATTACACGTTCAAAAATATTATTGTGTTGTGTTTTTTTTTATATTTTTTTTAAGCTGAAGGGCGAGATGCAGGTTAATGAAGAAATCAGGTGTTGGGTTAATAAGATGGTTTGGAATGTTTTCATCAAGCCAAAGACCTTTGAATCTAGATGGCATGCTTTGATTGACGAATTCAACTTAAGCGAAAACAAATGGTTAAAAGACATGTTTGCTATTAGAGAAAGTGAGTACCGGCTTACTTTAGAGAGCTTCCAGTGTGTTGTCTAATGAAGACTACCTCCCGGTGTGAGAGTTCCAATTCAGAGTTCAAAGTATATTCTAGCTGTGGGAACAATCTTGTTTAATTCATGAACTGCTTTGAAATGTCATTGAATGCTCAACGACACGTGCAACGCGAATTGCTAAATGACACTACAACAAAGACACCACCGTTAGAGACCTATTTGCCAATCGAGCGCCATGCTTCATATGTCTACACTATAAATTTTTTTAAAGAGGTTCAGAAATAGGTTACAAGGGAACTGTATCATTATGCACGTACTCGTATTGAGTCAGAAGACGGACTAAAAATCTTTTTATCAATCATAAAGACAAACGGAATGGTTTTGTTGGCAAATTCAAGGTTCATGTTTCATCACATATCAACATAGATTAAAATTATAGGTTATATACTTTCATGTCAATAACAATAACCCTTTTCTAACTTATGATGAATGTGACTCACAATCCCAATGACAATACGTTTTCAAGTTCCTGTAAGGGTTTCACTTGCATTGGCTACCTGTGTAGACACATCTTTAAAGTCTTCCAAATCGAGCTAATAGATGAAGTCCCTGGAAAATACATCCCAACACGGTGGAGGAGTGACATCCTACCATCGTCACCTTTCAAGATTGAATCCAAATACGGTGTTCCTCTTGATTATAGGTCTAAACTAAGGCAATAGTTTTTGTCTTGACCAATTATTGTGCGAACTAGGCATGAGGTAACACAGAACTTCTTCAGTCCTTGGTCGACCAAATGCAACAGATGAAGAGTAAAAATTAGGAAAAAATTCCTAGTGAACCTTCATACAACAGCAAGTCTGTCATAATCCAAGATTTGATTGGATACAAGATACCCGAAAAAGTCACAATAACTCCATGGACAAGGATTAGAAATTGTAGGTTCCCAGCTGGATCTACACAGAAGTATCTCGTACTACGTAGGTGCAGAATCCCTATGTAAGACGATACGAGCGTTAGATGCGATATACGTTAAAACCAAGCACAAATACACGTTACACTACACAAAAGACACGTTGTATTGCAACCCTTCAACACGTGATGTTCAATCACAATTACACGTACTGGAATCCACTCCCAATACAAGCCATAACATAGGCATATAAAGCCTTCGACAACTTCGCCTAACAGACTAGGCGAAGTTGTCAATAACTTCGCTTTTTTCCACAAGTTCGCTTATATTAGGCGAACTTGTGAGACAACCTATACAAACCAAAACAAAACAAACGAACACGATTACAGACACTAGATACTGAATTACTGACATAATGCACCAACAGACTCCCCCTTGGCAGTAGCTTCATATCTCTATCTTCAATCACTTGTCTTGTAATCCCAAAAATCTCGACTCACTCGTCTTCAAGCATGAACGCCTTCTCTGACACAAACGGAAACTACTCTCTGATATTTCTTGGCTTCATCTTTCCATGCAGGAATATAGAATATCTTTTTCTCGTCTAGCACCTGCAAGTCAGCTTGAGACAGATTTACCAAGTGCATAGGATCATACACTCTCAGCACCTCTTGTTCATCTTCATCCTCCATAATCGCTTCAGCTGTTTGACTATCGACATACCACCATTTCATATTCTTTAAGACATCCTTGGGCATTTGTATCATCGGCACTTCTTTTAAACACCGGATAGGCTTATACTTCATTACCATCCAAGGTTTGCCATCAACTCTCATTCCTCTGTCTTTATCTTCAACAAGCTTCCCTTTCTGCGGCTTTAACAACTCGAACTTTCTCTCTTTTATACTTTCTTTCCACACGATCTTCCCAATAATCCTAGCCATATCATCATCACTCCTGTTTATCAACCCCAACTTGGCCAAATCCTTCACCTCACATTCAGGTAAGGTATTCAACGATCTCAACAACCTCTTAAAGTACCGAATCCCATCAAAGCGTTTAATCACAAATAGCCTCAAATGCTCATCATATAACCAGCATATAATACCCTTTTTCGATTCAGCATACCCTTTGATATTATAACTCTTTTTAAACATAGTTGGAACCGCTGGCTTCTTTGTCTTTACGAACCATTGAGCGTAGCCTTCTTTCCATCTCGGCTGCTCTTCCCATTTAGTCTCATCACTTCCCATATCTTGACCCACATTTGACTTATCAACATCTGGAATTTCATGTTCTACATTATCCTCCACAATTTCTCCCTCTTCAATCTCACTGTCAATCACAATCTTGGCTCCTATCTTCTCAATCTCTTCAACCGGTAACACATCGTCGTCACCTACAATATCGTCATCCAACATCTCCTCATCATCCACTACCACCACATCATCACCCCCTGATCCACCTGTTGCACCAGTTGACTCCCCCTGAGATGTGGAAGTCCCAAGAGTATGTTCAGTTCTTGGCAACTCACCACCTGCACCTTTTGATGCATTAGGATCATCGTCTCTATCATTACTCTTCTTCGTCCTCAACTCATCGCCCTTGCAGCTCGTCTCCCCCTGAGATGCTAAGAACTATTTTAAAGCATCAAAAAGTTTACCGTGCTCAACCAGAAGGGACGACTGAATCTGATTTTCTGCAACAAGGCGCTGAATGGCTTGAGTCTGGATCAAGTTGATTCTTGACTGTTCTGCCACGAAAATTTCAAGAGTTGCTATCCTTTCTGAGTCAGATAAAGTTGCATCAAAATAAAATCTCATATGAGAAATGTCTTGAGCATACGGTGGAGGGATTCCCAAGGTAGCCGGAACATCAGAAACAGGATGAAAAGTAACCGCAGGTGGTATTGTAACAGATAAACCCGCGGTGCAACCAAAGTCGACTCAACAAATCTTGCCACAACCTCCGATGGAGTAAGAGTAGGAGGTGGCAATGAAACAATTTCTGGAGCCGAAAACTGAAAAGTAGTGGGTGGAATGCCAAAGGAAGATGATGTAGATATCACGGGAACACCCGAGGTGATCGGTCCTGACATAGTCATTGATGCAGGGACCATAGTCATACCAGATAAGGTGGGTGGAGAGAAACGAACCACCCTCGAGCTTTCACCAGCTCCCGAACCTTCACCCGTTCTGACCCTTTTCGATCGACGAAACAACCGATCTAACTCCTCCTCAAAGTCCGATTCACTGTTATCTGTGTCTTTCTTTCTTTTTCCATGAATTCTTTCTTGGGCGACCAGAATCTGTCTTGCTTCAGCAATATCATCAGCTGAGGAGTCAGAGTCGGTTCTTTCAGAATCAACTACAGATGTAGCTACCAGCAACACATCAACACCAGAAACCTCTGCAACTGAGACCTGAATGTCTGCCTCAGGATCAAGTCGTTCCATATCAAAGAACCCTTGGCCACCAAAAGCAGCTTCAAGGTCTACTTGGTCCTCCGGTGCCACAACAGGAGTAGCAGGCAATGCTTGCTGTACCACAGGTGGTGGTTGAGAAACAACAGCCTGTTGCGGTGCCGGATCCCGAAACTCGTCTCCACGAGGAGCAACATACGCCGGGTTTAACAAATACCCAAATAACGGAGTATGCTGAGGACGAAGCTCTGGTTTACTTCGAGCACTCAACGACCTACATTGTGCGAATATCCTCTTACTGACACTCTCTACATATCGAATGGGACGGCGCTGAGGTAGCGTAGGAGCCACATGATTCAAGATCATTTGTAAGAATCTTGGATACATCAAGAATCTTTCACGAGCTACCGCACGTCTCTGATGGTCTATTTCATAAAACACCATCTGACTGAAGCTGTAAGGCTTGTTGTAAGTCAGTGCTGTCATTGCCGATTGCATCGTCGTACCCATCCCGTCCGTACCAGCCTTACGACCCGACATGAACACGATCATCACATGCATGAGAAAACGCCATTGATCCAACAAAAATCCCTTATGCCTCTGAGTGTCACCCAATGGACCAGAATAGCCCATTCGTAAAAATGCACCTCTCTGAAAGGAGCAGTAAAGTCTGTAGGATCATCTTTAGTTTCATTCCCAAACTGCAAGGCTACCCTTATCTGTTCCGATGAGAACTGCACCTCCTGATTGTTAACTGTGGCGCGCATGACTGGGGACTCGACTCTACAATCATATTCTACCGTTTGCCAGAAGTCTTCAATGTTCGGCAGAGAAATGGGCAGAGTTGTAGTAATAGCATGGAAGATACGCGAGCGAATAAGGAAAGAGATGATCTCGCGATAATCATCTACACCGCTAGCATCCGGATCCAGCGTGATGTACATATTGTGACCCGGAAAGAATTGACGGTTGTTATCACCACCTTCGTCACCACCAGCACCACCGGCTCCTGCTACAGCTGCCATATCTGCATAACAACCGATCTAAGTTAGAAAATCGTCAAAGTAGATCACAACTTCGTCTATTACCATGAGCGAAGTTATGATAGCTTCTGGTGTACAGGCGAAGTTAGGGAAAGGGCGAAGTTGAGTACAACTTCGCCTTTACTATAACTTCGCCTGATAACAGATAGGCTTTTAAATAATATAAAGAACCAGGCGAAGTTAGGTATAAGTCGAAGTTAATGATAACTTCGCCTAACCATAACTTCGCCCCTTGAACAACTTCGCCCCTGATAAGTTAAAGATTAAAGCAGCAGGCGAAGTTAAGCCTAAGGCGAAGTTGAGAACAACTTCGCCTAAACCTAACTTCGCCTGAACTGAAACGGCGACAGTTCAGTAGTCCAGACGAGGTTTGTTGGTGAAATTGGTGATTGTGGGCAATGAAAACATGTTACAAAAGAGATCTGACGATCAAATTGGTTACGAACACGTCAAAAAGAGTTTGAAAAGTGGGTGTGTAATGGTTTGCATGAACGAGGTCCCAAATCGGACCAAAACGACATCCAATTAACATGATTGACAAGAATTATACGTAATATCGACCCTACACACCTTTAACACGGATTGGAAACGAAAAATAACAAGGTTTGATTCGAGGAAATAAGTTCGCCGAGGGTGATTAGAGTATAAGTTCGCCGGGTTTATGAAAATGTGCAAAGGGTTTGACCAAAAAGTCCTTTATATATGTTTGAAAAAGATCAGGCGAAGTTATGGTTAACTTCGCTTATCCATAACTTCGCCCATGTGACAACTTCGCCCTACAACTTCGCCTTAAATTTACAAAATCAGCCCTCAAACATTTGAACAAAATGCAACTGTCTTTTAAAATCCTCCGTGAAAGATTTAAACTTTATAATTAAAGAACCAAGTAACCAAGCTTTGAAACATAAAACGAAATATACATGAAAATTTTAGTAATTAAGTACATGGGATCAAATTTCAGTCTTGTCGGGGACCAGCATGTTTTAGAAAAGATCCGAACAGGAATCATACTAATTAAATGGCTGTCACAGAGATCCATGTTCAGCAGTATTACGACATAAAGAAACAGGTTGTAAGCAGGTATACAACTTAGTATGGTTTTCATCGCTTCAGTGATACGGATTAGGTTCAATTAAGCTCAAAATTTAGATGGACATCTCCTCAGAGATTGTGATGCCTCCTATCTATTCTCAAAGCGTATTCGGCTTTCCCCAAGTCACCCCGAGTTGACCTCGACCCGTAGTGTCTGATCAAACAGGTAAGTACATGTTGATCTTTAGAGTCTTCTTCCCGTTCTCTTTCTTGCCTCTTGATTGACAATGATAACACAATAGGCTTCAGAAGGCTTAACATATATATATATTTTTTAATAAAGATTTACATATCTTCAAACAGCAGACTACTACAAGTCCCGAATTTGGATCACTGCAGGTACTTGACACACTATCTTCTCGGTCATCAGAACACTCACGGGCTCGTGTATGACTGGGTAATCGCTTTTCTGCCTATCATTCGGAAAGATGTATATGGAGACATACACAACTCTGAATGAGTCTCCACGTTAGATCGAGAAGATTTAGTTAGTATCACTTCTACTTTTACGCACCATAAAAAGCTACCATAACATACAATGACTGTTCTAGAGTCTTTTAGGCCTAATAACTTCACTAGTTAAGCACACAGAAATAGTTTGTGTATCACTTTCCAAGGTTGGATCAATTTTCTTAAAAAACATTGTATTGAAACTTCTTACGAAGTTATAGACTTGAAGAATTATATCATCTCCCAAAAAAAAAAAAAAAAAAAATTTAGATTTTATCGCCCCGATCAAGTCAAAGTCATCAGGTAAACGGCTATCCTTTTAACTAAGTATGAGCGACTATTTTTCAGCGAAAGAATAAAAACACATCATAAACCGCCCCAGTCACTTTCAGTCATCTGGTTAATGGCTATCCTCATAATCTACTAGTAGAAGTAAGGACCAAACATATCCGAAGATGTGTCCTTCAAACTGAAGCAACCGACATAATTTTAAGCGATAGTGACTTTTTTTTTAAATAAAAGAAACGAGAAACACGGTTACTCGGGATTGATCATCCCATTAAGCTCAACAAGATTTTGAAAATGAGTTCGGTCAAACGCTTTAGTAAAAATATCAGCGAAATTATCTAACGAATCAACCTTTTCGAGCACTATTAATTTCTTCTCAGCATAATCCCGTATAAAATGATGACGAATGTCAATGTGTTTAGTTTTGCTATGTTTTACAGGATTGTTAGTTACTGAGATTGCAGCAGTGTTATCAATGCAAATAGGAGTTTGAGTAAAATTCAGACCGTAATCGCGCAATTGCTGTTGTATCCAAAGAACCTGGGAGCAGCAGTTTGATGCTGCCATGTACTCTGCTTCACAGGTGGAAAGGCTACTGAGGTCTGTTTCTTGCACTGCCATGAAACTAATCTTCCTCCCAGAAACTGGCATCCACCGGTTGTCGACTTCTTGTTCTGATTGCAACCTCCATAGTCAGAATCCGTGTAAGCAACCAAGTCCAGGTCTCCCCCTTTCATATGCCACAAACCCAGCTTAGGCTTGCCTTTGAGATACCGCAATATCCTCTTCACTCCCTTCAAGTCAGATTCCTTCGGGCTTGCCTGAAATCGAGCACAAAGACAAACTGCAAACATAATATCAGGTCTAGATGCAGTTAAATACATTAAAGAACCTATGATTGCTCGATATTGGGTGGGGTCCACTTCTTCATCACTATCCGAATCAGCACCCAGTTTGTGGTTGACGCAAACCGGAGTATCAAATGGTGTGTTGTCCTCCATCTTGAAGCGTTTGAGAACGTCTTTGACATATTTAGTTTGATGGATGAACATCCCATCTTTCTTCTGATCAACCTGCAATCCTAAAAAGAAAGTTAATTTACCCATTGCACTCATTTCAAACCTCATTTTCATGACTTCTTCAAACTCCTGACACATGACGACTTTTGATGCAGCAAATATGATGTCGTCCACGTAGACTTGAACAAGTAGGAAATCTCCCCCTTTTCTCTTGACAAACAGCGTGCTGTCTATTTTTTCTCTTTCGAAACCATTCTCAAGTAAGTAATTAGATAAGGTTGCGTACCAGGCACGAGGGGCCTGATGTAGTCCATATAGCGCTTTACTCAGCTTGTACACATGATCAGGAAAGTCAGGGTCAGGAAAACCCGGAGGCTGTTCAACGTACACTACTTCATCGACTTTACCATTTAGAAAAGCACTTTTCACGTCTAATTGGAACACCTTCATCTCATTGTGTGCAGCAAATGCCAAAAATAGTCGAATCGCTTCCAATCTTGCCACAGGAGCAAACACTTCATTGTAGTCGATTCCTTCTTGCTGATTAAACCCTTTCACTACCAGCCTCGCCTTGTTCCTTATGATTATCCCTTTCTCATCTCTCTTACATTTGAAAACCCATTTGGTGCCAATAGCATGCACATTCTTCGGTTTTGCAACTAATTTCCACACTTCCATCTTCTCGAACTGGGCTAACTCTTCTTGCATGGCTTCGACCCACGAGCTGTCCTTTAGAGCCATTTGATAGTTCTTTGGTTCAATCTGGCTGATGTAGCAGGTGTACAAGCATTCATTAATGATACCCGTTTCTTTAATGCTTGCGTAAACACAAGTGTGCTCATTCAAGCTTCGTCTTGTTTGTACACCGTCAGACAGATCACCTATCATGTTCTCCAAAGGATGATTCTTGTGAACTCCAGTAGTCGGAACCGTACTAACTTCCAGATTGTTTTCCAAGTTCGAAGAGAGTTCATCAATGGGTGATTGTTGTTGAGAATGAAACGGGTTGTAAAATTCTTCCTCAGTAGTGGCAGCAGGAGTATCAACAGCACTTGACGAGGAAGGTTGACTTTCATCGTATCTCGGACGTTGCACAATATTTTCTTCCTCATCATACAGAATCTGTGTAGCAATTTTCTCATCAACTTCTGCAAAATCCAAATAAGGCATATTAAAAGATTTGAACAGTTTATCATAGTCGAAAGCTTCAGCGGGTCCCGTACTAGGCATTGGTGATTTGTAACTTGTAATGTCCGTGTTACATACCACCTCAACCTTGCTGTTCGATAAATTAAAGACTCTTCTGTTGGGTGTACCAACAACATATCCGACTAAAATACCTTCGTCGGCTTTCTCACCAAATTTTGAGTTTGTCTTTAATATCGTACATGGGGACCCGAATGGTTCGAGACCATTCAAGTTTGGCTTTCTACCATGCATAAGTTCATAACAAGTTTTATTTAATCTTTTAACAGTTAAAACACGATTAAGGATATAACAGGCTGTGGCAACAGCTTCAGCCCAGAACACCACGGGAAGTTTAGCATCATCCAGCATGGTTCTGGCTCCTTCAATTAGCGTTCTATTCTTCCTCTCAGCCACCCCATTTTGTTGCGGAGTGTACGGGGCGCTGTACTGATGGTCTATCCCTTTTTGTAAGCAGAACATCTCCATCTGGTAGTTCTTGAACTCTGTCCCATTATCACTCCTGATGTACTTAACCTTTCTCCCAACAATGTTTTCAACCTTGGTAATCAAGTTAATCACCAACTGACCCGTCTCATCTTTTGCCTTCAGAAAATATACCCAAGAGTATCGAGAGTAATCATCAGTTACTACCAAGCAGTCTGAAGTTCCACCTAGACTCTTTACATTCACGGGGCCAAAGAGATCCATGTGAAGTAGGTCTAGTGTACTGACGATTGAGTTAACCTTCTTGGAGTGATGAGGTTTCTTGTGTTGCTTTCCCTTCTTGCACGACAAGCATTGATCTTCAAAGTTAAAATTCTTCAAGGGAACACCCAGCACCAGGCCATTCTTGACAATGTAATTCATTTTGCGAAGATGTATATGCCCCATTCTTCGATGCCATAATTCTGACTCAGATTCAGTTGCCTTGGACAAAAGACATGATTCTTCGGTTGTCATCTCAGTTGACCACATATCCATTACATACATGTTCTTTTCTCTTGGAGCTCTCATCACCACCCATGCCTCTGGTATCTTGAAACTAGGATAAAGGACGATTGCCTCGTTTTTAGTAAAATGCACCGTGTAATCTTTTTCACAAATCTGAGATACACTCAACAAGTTATGCTTCAATTCTTCAACAAAGTTCACCTTCTCTAACTTCATTTTACCATTTGTCACAGTTCCAATACCAGTAATTCTACCGCCACTCTCTCCAGCAAAACTTACCCTACCTCCTTGAACAGGTTTCCATTCGTATAACAAATTCTTGTTACCAGTCATGTACCGGGAACAGCCACTATCCACAACCCACAGATTGTTTACAGTCCTGTTCAACTGTTCCTACACAGTTAAAGAAAAGATTAAAATCTGGGGACCCAAGACCTATTGGTCTTGGGTCGATTAAATCTGTTAAACGGCATCCCATACTTTGGTTGTCCAAAATCAGTTTGAGAATGATTTCTGTAAGTCCTAGAAGGAAACCTTCTTGAGGATTGACTATGAGGCCTTCCAAACCTTAGTGAATTAACCGAATTATGATGGTAGGTTTGGTTGTTAACTGGGAAAAACTGAGATTGATATCTTTGAAATCTTGGTTTAGTCCAATGTCTGAACTTTGGTGAGTTAGCATTCTTACCATTATAGTAATTACTATTCGTTTTATTCTCAGTTTTTGGAGGCCTCATACCTCTGAATCTCTGATTTAGAGGACAATCAGCAATCAGGTGTCCTATTTAATTGCATCTGAAACAACTCATGTGTTCAACTTTCGTCTCAACCGTTGTTTCAGATGTTGAGGTTGCATTACTATTCGTTTGTCTAACATATGGTGGGACAAACGGGTTAGGGGAGAGTTCTTTTCAGTTGGCTTATATTCCTCCCCTCGTTTTAGTAACACTACCTATTCTTTTATCTCACTAGATTCGGATGTCTTGTCCAAATTTGATGAGACAGAGCTAGGAACAGAAATCTTAACATTCGAAACAGGCTTACTCGTTTCGTTTTTACTAACTTCAGGTTCTTTAATCGAAACTTTGACAGGAACTGTCTGACTAATCTCAACATCAACAGATTTCTAATTACTAGGATCATACGTATAGTTATGGTTATATGGTGGTGGAACTTCAGAAAATCCAATTCCCCCTTTGTTAACTGGGGAATGTTGAACACTTATGATGTGATCAAGCATTTCTGAGGAATTTCTAAACTGTTCAATTTTTCTGTTTAATTTCACCACTTTTACCTGGTAATCAGCTATCTGTTTATCCCTTTCAGCAATTAGTTTGGTTTTTTCCTCTAACACTTCATAACTAAGATCAATTACTTGTATTTTATCAGCTAGACTGGCTTTAAGACTTCGGATATCTTTTTCACTAGCTTTTATTTTTACCGAGTAACTGTTTTCTCTAGTTTTAGTGTAATGATGATCTTCTTTTAACGTTTTAAATTGAGCGTCCAAACTAACAAACTGATCAGTTACTGTTTTCAATTGTTCAGACAGATTTTCACATTGCATACAATGAGGTTCAGAACTTACCTCAGAGAGCTGATCGTTCACTTCTGCCATATAAGCTTGATTTTCTCCCGTCTCTTTCTCACTTCCTGCAGTTTCGATGTTCACCAAATTTGCCTGTTCGAAGACTTCCTCAACCTGTAGATTCCAGTTGTACCCACCATTGTGTTTAGATACCATAGCCCTATTCTCACTACCTCCCCCATTCTGTTGTGCAGGCCTGTTCTGACTACGTTCGACTCTCTCATTTGTACATTCCTTGGCAAAGTGACCATTTTGTTGACAGTTGTAACATCTAACCTTTGATTTGTCAAAACATGGTCTTTAGCCAACGAACTTTCTACCCGTTTTCTTCATGAATCTTTTAACCCGTCTTACTATCATAGCCATCTGCCACTGCAGGTCCATCTCTTCTAGATCATCAGCATCAATTTGATCATAGTCTTCATCCAAAGTTGCGGGATCGACTATTTTACCTTTGATGTAATTCTCATAAGATGCAATGAAAGATGCATAGAGAGCAAACTGCTGTTCAGCTGATTTAACACTCATGGGCATCTGTGAGTAGTCCTTGGTTGGAACATTTGATGAAAAGTTACCAGTTGTGGCTTGAGGTTTTGAAGAATTACTTCCTGCAGCTACGAAACATACATCACCATCCATGTTGAGAGTCACATGACCATCATGAGTTGAATTTGAGTTTGAGTCTCCTTTTGAGTAATAAGCAGAGGATTCTGACTTTGAACTTGAACTTGAAGTAACTTTCGCACCATACATTCCCGGATCCTAAACCTGATCAGTTGGTGTCTCTTTCCGAACCATGTTAAGTTCAAAAGTTCGTAATTTATTGACTGCTGTTTCTAAATCAATATTGGCAAACTCTTTATCTTCTCTCATCAAAACCGTGTACATTTCCTATTTCGGTGGAAGAGCATCAAGAAGTTTTTCTACAATCTCTTCTTCTTTATAGTCAATTGAGTAATTTCTAAGTTCGGTCATCAGGTGATAATATCTTGTGATGATATCATCAAGTGATTCATTTTTAAATGTTTGAACATCGAGAATTGGGTTTTGAGTAGCTTAATTTTGGATGCACGTATCCCCACATTACCTTCATATCGATTTTCTAGCGCTTCCCATAGCTCTCTAGCGGTTTTGTATTTCCTGAAGGTGTGAAGAATCTCTTGTGGAAGAGCCATGGTGATTGCCGCATGAGCTTTACTCTCTGCCTCATACATTTTCCTCTCCTCCTCATCTATCTTACTGTACTTCTTTATTTGATCACGACCTTCAAACAAGGATGTTGGTGGAATGTATCCGTCTTGTATGCACACCCACATCTTAGCATCTTGATATTTAACATACTGTTCAAACCGATCTTTCCAAGCAACGAAATCGGTACCCTTAAGCATTTTCGGAGCCTTAGTTGGTGAACCGGCTTCAACTACCATTTTCACCAGTTCCGTAATGTTTATCGAAGTCATCGCTGAAAGAAACACGACTTGAAAACACATACAATTTTTTTTTTTTTTAATTTGAACAGTGACCAGTAGGCGAAGTTATGCTTAACTTCGCTTAAGCTTAACTTCGCTTGATTCCTTAACTTCGCTGAAACTCTTAACTTCGCTTGATGACAACTTCGCTTAAACTTATAACTTCGCCTAAACCCTACGAACAGTGATGGCAACTTCGCCTGATAAACACAAGGTTTTAGCAGGTTTTAATTTGACCTTATTGCGAGGTATGCGAAGGTGTAATGGGTAATATTTGATAGTGGGAGATGGGTAGGACACAAAAACTCGGTATTTCAACGTAAACTCGTCCCGCGAATAGTCGAACGGAACGATTTCTACACTCGTGTGATAATCCCAAACCACACAATCACGAGCAAATGCTCTGATACCAATTGTAGGTTCCCAGCCGGATCTACACGGAAGTATCTCGTACTATGTAGGTGCGGAATCCCTACGTAAGACGATACGGGCGTTAGATGCGATATACGTTAAAACCAAGCACAAATACACGTTACAATACACAAAAGACACATTGTATGGCAACCCTTCAACACGTGATGTTCAATCACAATTACACGTACTGGAATCCACTCCCAATACAAGCCGTAACATAGGCATATAAAGCCTTCGACAACTTCGCCTAACAGACTAGGCGAAGTTGTCAATAACTTCGCTTGTCCACAAGTTCGCTTATATTAGGCGAACTTGTGAGACAACCTATACAAACCAAAACAAAACAAACTAACACGATTACAGACACTAGATACTGAACTACTGACATAATGCACCAACAGAAATAAGGGTTCCGGTTCTCGCAAGCGCAAGGCAGGTCCATGGGAGATGGCCAAAAAGAAAAGCAAGAAACCAAAAAGGTTCTACAAAAAATGTGACAAAAATGTTCGCGGTCACGACTCACATAACCATGACAAAATTATGATAGAAAAAGATTGCAAGCGAAAAGAGAGAGAGCAAAGGTGATATAGGTTAAATTATATATAATATTATAATTATTTCCTACACTTTCTATTTGCTTTAGGGTTGTTTTTAATAAGTTGTACGCTCAATTGGCTCATAATTGGATTTTTTTAAAGCTTTCAAAAAACGACAAGCCAATAGATGAAGTTATGTAAAAAGAATTATCTTTATTAATACTTGCGGAAGAAAAAAAATATAAAGTTTTGGTTTACATCAATAATAGAATCTCCACAAATCAAGATGGCCTATTTACTATGAATTATAATTTTACTATTATTACATGTCTTTTTAGTCTTATGTATTTTTTAATTTCAATATTTTGTTAAGTTTAATACGTGGGCTGATTAATTAATTATGTGGAAATGGATATCAAAGTTTTGTAGTGGGCTGATGATGGAGTTGGATGCCATAAGGAAAATTAACTTATAGTTGTGGAGAGAAAATAATATAAAAGGATATTTAGTTTGAGGATTAGGTGGTCGGCTGATGCGGAGGTAAAAAATACCCTACGGACAGAGAGGACAAGAAAGAAAGAGGATTGAGCACCTTGGTTTGAGCAGAGAGTGTTTGGGTTCGACACATACTCATCCAAATATCATTATTAGTTGGTTTGAATTTATTATTTTCTTTATGAATTCATTATTTGAACTTTATTTATTTGGTTTGTTCTTGAGCAGGGCCGTTGGCTAAAACCCATAGGCCGCCTAGGCTTTATGATGAACCATTGTTGATGTTTGATTTGCTTGGATTATTTCTTTTGATTATTGAGAGAGCTTGAGCTTTAGCTTAATATGTTAATCAATTCATACCGATTGATATATAGGATCTAGTTATGTGATATGTGTAGGTGATTAGCAATAAATTAATAGGAATGAAGTGTTGAGTAGTGAATTGGACAGCGTAACGGCTTGAGAGAAATAATCATAAACACTTGTTAAATTATGAGGCTATGAACAACCTATATATAGAAGATGAATGCCATTCGTTACACATTTCGTAACGAATGGCCTTCATTCGTCTTCGTTACAAAAAATAACAAAATGGTATAGCGAATGAATCATTCGCTATACCCCATTCGTCAACATTCCATGAAAAAGGGCTATGTATCAATAACGATTAAGGTCCATTCGTTAAACATCCTTAACAATTGGACACAAATAACTTAAATAACTATCATTCATTAAACAAGCTTAACAAATGATAACATAAACTTAACGAATGGGCTGATAAATACTAAAATACCCTTACATTAAAATAATAATAAATTAAAACGATTATAAAGACTTGAGATAACCAAAATCATCCACTAACAAACACCCCCTCGTCTCGTGCTCTTTGTCTTTAAATTACTTGAAACGCTTAGACTTCCAATCAGCACAACTATAAACCCCGAAAGCGTGACATACACGAATAACACGTTGGAATTGCATAGCTCGGTCATAGTCTTCACGTCTTGCAAAAAGTATATTGTTCTCGAACAACACCGCATAGTCTGTCTCGGATAAATTAACGAGTGACATAGGGTTTATGACTCGTATAAAGTTAGTCTTCAGCCCTTTGCCCAAAACAATGACCGCCTCGCTCGTTTTGTTATCGTAGTACCACCGATTAAATGACAGATGAAGATCTTGCTGAAAGGTCTTCACCACTACTCGTTCCATAGTCTTTGCGGTTTTACTTTAAGTACGAGCTTCCTCCAACGAGTACGAGGATCAATCTCATTAATGTACTTCCTATGTGGTTTAAAGAACTTAAACCCGTGGTTGACCTCAAAGAGCAGATGTTGATGAAACCATCCTGCTAATTGATTTCCACCACGGTTAATGTATGGCTGATTGGCGAGCGTCCGCACGTCCCACCTCGGCAGTGAGAGAACATCAATAATATATTGAAAGTACTGAACACCGTTCTTCCACTTAATAATACAAAACCTTAACTCCAAATAATATAGCCAAGATATGATGTCACCTTTGACGCTTTGCACAACCTTGAATATGGTCTTCTGATTTACTTTGGCACGTCCATTGACATACAGCTTGTGCTCTCGATCAACATACCGATAAGCTTAATCAATCTTCGAAGTAAGGGATTTGTTGTGATTCCCGAACCAACCCTCAGCGTCAGGATCCAATGAACTTGACCCCTTCGATGATACTTTGCTCTTTTTCTTGGTTGTCTTCTCAAGATGATCTTCGGCAGCTTTGACGTACTCTTCAGTAAATGTTGGAACACCTTGATCAACAGTTGAACGTGTATAAAGATCAGGGTACCCCTCTGCCGTCACATCTTCGATCTCAATCTCTTCGTCCTCATAAATAAACGACGTATTCCCATGTGGAATACTCGTATCAAGCAGGACTTCCTCGTTATTAACTACCTCAACATCTTCCTCAGCCTCTAACACATCCAAATCTTCATCATTCAAACCCAACAATAACGATATTTGATCACGAGTCAAGGAATGATCAACAAACTCACCCTCCTCGATCACGTCAGCGTTGGCAGTACTCATCACCACACCCTTTTTATAACCCATAAATAATATGGTGTTGGCTTTCATCGACTCGATAGGCTTGATATCAGTAGTATATTGATAAACTACTATCTGTCGATCATTACCCTAACCACCACCACCACTACTAGTACCTGAATTAGATGAGCTGTGAGCTTGTTTCGGCTCACACCACCTGCACCAGCAGCATCAGCATCCTTATTAGTATCATCATTCTTCAGTTTCTTTAGTGCGTCGTCTTTACATGTCAACTGAAGAATAATCTACTCATGTTCTTTTATTTTCTCCCCCCGAGACGTAACAATATCACAAAGCTCCTTTGTCTCCTTTTGGAAGTAAGAGATATAGCTCATCAGTCTTTGTTGATTCATCAACATCTAATCCTGTTGTTGACGATCAGCTGCCATCTGATTCATGTATAAATGAATCAGACTAAGGAGAACATCCATCTGCTGTGTAGACGACAATGTATGAAATGAGAATGGTACATGCTGCACCAAACCTCATGGACGGCTAGTTCTCATAAATGATAAAGCCGAAGGTTGTGTCGGCATCATTGTTGAAGCACGAGAAGTTACCATCAATGTCATAGGATGTGAAGGCAGGGGAGATAGTATCAATTGGGGAATCGAGGCAAACCTCGGATCGGATGATGCAGTCATCGCAAGAGTAATTCCCGGGGTGCTAATAGTAAGCGACACCACCGGCCTTTGTTGCATAGACGACCTAGGCACTTGGGAACCTATCTCCAAACCCAAACCATGCCTAATTCAGATCTTTGGCGGTTGATCTTGAAGCTTTTCCTTGCCCTTGTGTTTACGTTGAGCAGCATATGAACTGACTGCCTCAATGTCAGCTCGTCGTACATCACCCCCATTTCCACCATTTCCACACTCATCATTACCACCATCGTCACCATCATTCCCACCTGGTCCCTCTTCATGTTCGGAATCCGAGTCATCATGGATCCAATGATCATTAGAAGGACATACATAATCCGGATTCACCAATAGACCTATTAGTTGTTTGGACCTTGGACGATCTTCAGGTGCTTGATTGCGATATGTCTTCATTCTCTTCATCGTATCAGCCGTCATGTGTTCTAATTTTAACACATCATTTTGTAACGACTGATCAATCACCAAATCTGGAATCAAGTCCTGAATAAATAGCTGCACGAATCGTGGATACATAAGAAACTTGTTCCGACGATTCTTCACCAAACTATTCTCCTTAAGATGGTAGAAGATTAGCTCAGAAAAATTGAACGGTTTGTTCAAAATTAGAGCAACAAAAGAGGATTGGAGCATTATCTAGACATTCGTCAAACCCACCTTTTCTTCCCCAAGGCAATGAATCAAGATGTGTAATATATAATTGTATGGAGCACAAAAGTATGCCTTGTTATATTGGGAACGCTCAAGGTCTCCAGTATAGAACAATCTCCGAAGTAACACACGTATCAACACCTTATCGAATTCACAAGGAAGGTCCATGTTATCAGCAAACCTCAGCACCCGAAGTTTCACGCTGGGAGTGATTGTTATAGTCTTCTTGTTGATCTCGGCAACAATGTGGTTCTCGGACTCCACATACCTAGCCGAATCCCAGAAAGGACAGATTACGCTAAAATGTATGGGTACATAAGCGGTTATAGCATGATGAATCCGGGATCGGCGTAGGAATGTAATAATTTCTTCAAAGACGTCTTGATCAGCAAAATTATCATGCACAAATGCACAAATATTGTGCTTTGTTTCATATGCCAAAGTAGGAGCAGCTTGAGCTTGTTGTTGCTGTACATGAGGTTGTTCTTGTTGAGCAGCAGGGTGTGGATCGACAATTGGTACATCCTGTATCATATCATTAGCCATTGCTATAAATACACAAACCCGAGGATTAGTAAACCCGAACTCAATTAATTCAAAAATCACTAAATAAATTATTACTTAATAAAACTTTAATTCTGATTATTTATCAATCACTAGCTCATTCGTTATAACGAATAGGTTGTTTTTTTTTATTTTGTTGTTTAATTAAGATGAATGAAGTCATGACTAATGAATTCATTAAGTCATTCGTTACAAAAGCTAACGAATCAGGTTCATTCGTTATTAAATATCAACGAATGAGTTTATTCGTTATAAAGAATCAACGAATGACTTTATTCGTATGAATCAGATACGAATGAGCAAACATTCGTTGAGTATAATTGGTAAGAACATAGACAGCCAACATGCATTAGTTTTACAATTATCCCGTGAAATACGACGAATCCGTGTAAAATCTTCAGCAATAGACATGTATAGCTATCGTTTATTGATACTAATCAACTAAACCACCAGGCACTTTGTGTTACAGGTTCTTTTGATCGATAAGTATAAGCGGTTAAAGAATCGATTAATTGACCCATTAAATATTAACGAAAAGTATTGCGTTTGAATCGTGGTTACATAGTGTATCTTAATTAATCAACAATACCTGATTTCGTGATGATGGGAAATTTCAGAAAATTTGGGCAGAGTTTCGTTAAGATGAAGGTGATAATCAAATGTGAACGAGTAAACGATTCGTTCAACCACTGTTCACCATAAAGTACAGATTTGCACACAACCCTAGAAACACGAATGAACCCATTCGTTAATTCAAAATTAACGAATGGTTTTAATTTATTCTCTCATTCGTTAACCCCGTTAACGAATCAATCATAAGTTAGAACCTGTAATGAATCAACAAAGATTTGTTCTTCATTCGTTATCAATAACGAATGAGGTCATACGCTATCAGTGTCAGCGTAAGCGAATAGGACAACGAATGAGTACAATCGTTATTCTGTTTAAAAAACTCGAATGACCATCATTCGTTATCACTAATGATAGCGAATGGGTTCTATCCGTTATGAACAATCACAACGCATATGAATTAAATCAACAATTAAAAAATGACAAATTTCATTTTCATTACTCATGAATTAAATAATGCATCGAAACCCGTGTCCCAAGGAACTTTACCTTAAGCACTTACCACTTGAATAAGATGCAATACTTTAACGTGCTTTGCGTTCAAAACACATAATTTAAACAATTACCTTAAAAGCCGAATAACTTAAAACAATAAAATAAAAGAATTATATATAAACGTGGGAAAATCCTTTTGGTATTTTCCTTTTCAATTTTGTATCCTTTAGCTCGAAAATCTAAAATAAAGTAGAAAACAAACTAAAAACACAATATTTTTGGATTTTTATATATGTTTGAATTATAACAAAAGAAAACAAAGACAGATATGAAATCTATTCTATGAAAACAGTACATATTTTTATGAGTTGAGCAGATTATCATATTATCAAATCATCATTCCATCTCAGTTTTATATTTTGGCGTTATTATAACCGGCGTTAAGTCGGTCATTGATATTGTTGTCCACATAAACCTTATAACAAACCTTCGAGTATTTTTGTGATATGATTTAATTTTCATTTAAGGCACAGAATATTAGAAACTACCAGATTTAATTTTCATTGACTTTTACCATGTCACCCCAACTTGAGTTAAACCATTATGATGCTGATCAAAATATAAGTTTTATAGATTTATAAGCAATCTAAGCTCACCCAATACACCAAGCTTCCTTTACCGTAAGTGAGTATGTACGAGTTCATCTGTAGGCTTAAATACATTGTATCCCCTGCGGTCCGTTTCTTAATGGTATTAATACGCGCACAAGGGAGGAACAATGTATGACTAACAACGGATTTTGATCAAGTCAGTAATGAATATGTACGATGTACAATAGTGACCAAGTTTAATGACTTCAAGTTCGCTCTAAAAACATTTGAAATATTCATGTTTATGAATACCTAGATAATTAAGCCGCATAAAGACTCACAGTGTCTGGAAACAGGATGTATCCCATCAATACAGGGTTTGTGGCCATAAGACCATACACCATAAACTAGATGCATTTTATTTAGAATTTTGTTTTTGGTGATCAAACAGACATAAGGCTTGAGTATGACATGCTATTACATTTATGCCTTCATTACCGAAACTTTTGGAAGAGACTAACACCTCTTTCAATTTGGTAGTTCTTTAGGTTTATATCACAAACCACCTTAACAGTTTGTTTAAGACCTATCAATGTACCAATGCAGTAAAGCACTCAGTCTTTTAAGCTTATTTCTTTCTGGATATGGGACTAGATGATCAATATACTATCATTTTCTTTTTTTTTTTTGCTTCAAAACTCATTTTTGAGGAGCATTTTTATAATGTTTTTGTCTTTTTGAAATACTTTCATGTTTTTGTCTTTTCTCTATACAAACATAAAATCATAATATTTTTGTGTTTTTCCCTTTTTCACCCCCAAAAACCAAAATATTAAAATAACCAAAACATAATAAAATGTACAAACAAAAATTGATTATCTGAGCTTAAGGATATTTGTAAAAGTTTTCAATCCGTTTAAACCAAGCAAAAAGTTAAGCGTGTTTTATGAAATGCTTTGGTAAACAGATCAGCTTTTTGAAAATCCGTTTGCACCTTCTCTAGATAGATTAATTTCTTTCCAAAGCAATCACGGATAAAATGATATCGAATATCAATATGCTTCGTCTTAGAGTGGTGCACGGGGTTCTTCGTGATATATATTGGGGCAGAGTTATCAATAAATATGGGAGTAGTAAGAAACTTCAAACCGTAATCTCGCAGGTGTTGCTGGATCCAAAGAACTTGTGAGAAGCAACTCGAGGCTGCCACATACTCTATTTCTAGGGTTAAGGTGGAGACCGTTGTCTGCTTCTTACACTTCCAGGAAACAAGCCGGCTTCTTAGAAATTGACATCCCGCTGTAGTTGACTTGAAATTAATCTTGCATCTTTCATAGTCCGAATCAAAATCCACATTGAGATCAAAACTATCATCCTTGGGATACCACAACTTGGTGTCAGGATTACCCCTCAGATAGTGAAGTATACGTTTAACCACTACCAGATGAGTCAATTGGGACTCGATTGGTACATGGCACATAAACAAACAACAAACGTGATATCAGGACGAGAAGTAGTTAGATACATTAAAGAACCTATCATTTATCGGTACAAGGTTGGATCTACGGTACCTCCAATTCATCCGGTGACAAATTGTGACCCACGGGTAGAGGTGTCGAAGGGATTTTTCCGGCAGTTATCTTGAATTGGCTCAAGACATCGTTCTCATATTTCATCTGATGAATAAAAATTCCAGCGTAAGAATGATGAACCTGCAAACCTAAGAAAAAATTCACTCCCCCATCGAGCTCATTTCAATTTTTGTCTGCATTGACTTCTCAAAATCCTTACACAGCTTGTCGTTCGTAGAACCAAATATGATGTCGTCGACATATATTTGGACGAGGAGAAAATCATATCCGACTGCTTATAAAAGAGAGTACAATCCACCCTCCCTCGTTTGAAGCCACTATCACTTAGATGGTCAACAAGTGTGTTTTACCAAGCTCTCGGGGCTTGGTGTAGACCATAAAGTGCCTTATTTAATAGGTAAACACTGTCAGGATAGTCCGGATCTTCAAACAAGGAGGCTGCTTCATGAACACCTCTTCATGAAGTTCCCCATTAAAAAACACACTCTTGACGTCCATTTGATAAACTTTAATATTCTTGAAAGCTGCATTGGCCAAAAATATTCATATAGCCTCCAATCGTGCAACTGGAGCATATACTTCTGTGTAGTCCACGCCTTCTTGCTGATGAAACCCTTGCACAACCAAACGTGCTTTATTTCTAACGATAAACCCACAATCATCCTTCTTACATTTAAAGACCCATTTGGTCGGAATAGGCTTCTTAACTCTATCAGGCTTGTCAATGAGATCCCAAACACCCAGTCGACTAAACTGTTGCAGTTCCTCTTGCATTGCTTCTACCTACGAAGAGTCTTCAAGCGCCATACGAACACCTATTGGTTCCATTTGAGACAGAAAGCAGGTGTATTTAGCGAGATTCTTGATTCCTGAAGAATGCATATCAGGATACGCACACAATACATTAACGTCGCCCGAATTAGCAATCTGATGACGTGTTTGCACACCAACATCAAGATCACCAATGATGTTTCCTTGAGGATGATATGTATGAATCCGACGTGTTGGATTCTCAGGCACAACAACATTATCATTTAAATTAGTAAGATTCTCTTCAGCATCATGAGATGACTCACCAATCTCATGAGTTTCAGGAAATTGAACTAAAGAGGAATCAACAAAATGACCATCATCTGATGAAATAGAAATAACATCAGACGTATCACGAAGATCATCTTGTGGATCATCATAATAATAAGTTGAAGACCTCGTTGTGGAAAACAATTGTTCTTCTAAATAAGCACGCACCAAGTCTTCGTCAGGTTGATCAACTTTGGGGTGAAAGAATTAAATAAACTCTCAAAGTCAAACATCTAATCAGGACCCTTGCCGGCAGGAGGTGTTGTGTATCGTTGACAATCAAAATGGTACCATTCTTCAACACAACGTAAGATGAAATTGAAGACTCATTTCTTAGGCGATGCATAGCCCAAAAAATAACCTTCAATAGCATTTTCATCAAATTTTCCCACATCTCTTTTCAACATAGTGCAAGGACAACCGAATGGTTCCCAAAACTTTAAATTAGGTTTTCGATTCTTCAAAGTCAGAACACGATTAAGCATGTAGCAAGCAGTGTTCACTGCCTCATTCCAAATGTGGATAGGAAACATTGAATCTGCTAACATTGTTCTTGCAGCTTCAATCAGTGTTCGGCTCTTTCATTCAGCAACACCATTCTGTTGAGGTACATATGGAGCACTATACTCTCGGTGGATTCTTTTGTTAATACAAAAGAAGTCCAAGATAGTATTCAGGAACTCCATACCATTATCACTCCAAATACGTCTAACCTTGTGTTTGTACAGTGATTCAATATTCGTGATTAAATTTTGAACAAGAATAGGTGTCTGATCTTTAGAACTCATAAATAGCACCCAAGATTATCTTGAATTGTCATCAGTGACAACTAGACAGTACCAATATCCAGCAATACTCACACGATTCACAGGACCAAACAAATCCATACGAAGTAAGATAGACGATAGTACCCCGTTTGACACTCCAATCTGCGTCAACCACAAACTTGGTGCCGACTCCGACAGTGATGAAGATGTGGATCCCACTCAGTATCGGGCAATTATAGGTTCTTTAATGTATCTAACTTTAATGTGCTCGTTTTCTGGCCAACCCAAAGTAATGACACATGAAGGGAGTGAAGAGGATCTTGCGGTATCTTAAAGGAAAGCCTAAGTTGGGACTCTGGTACTCAAAAGGAGGAGAACTGGATTTGGTCGCATACACCGACTCTGACTATGGAGGTTGCAATCAGAACAGGAAGTCAACAACCGGTGGATGTCAGTTTATCGAAGGACGATTGGTGTCGTGGCAGTGCAAGAAGCAGACCTCTGTAGCCATATCCACCTGCGAAGCAGAATACATGGCAGCTTCAAACTGCTGCTCCGAGGTTTTATGGATACAACAACAAATGCGCGATTATGGTCTGAATTTCACTGAAACTCCTATTTGCATTGATAACACCGTTGCAATCTCAGCAACTAACAATCCCGTTAAACACAGTAAAACTAAACATATTGACATTCGTCATCATTTCATATTGGATTGTGCTGAGAAAAAATTAATTTTGCTTGAAAAGGTTGATTCACTGGATAATTTTGCCGATATTTTTACAAAAGCGTTTGATCGATCTCGTTTTCAAAACCTTGTTGAGCTTAATGGGATGATCAATCCCAAGTAACCTTGTTTCTCATTTCTTCTTTAAAAAATATCATTATCGCTTAAAATTTTGTCGGTTGGTTAAGTTTGACGGACATATTCCATGAATATGTTTGGTCCTTACATCTACATGTAGACAATAAGGATAGCCATTTACCAGACGACTGAAAGCGACCGGGGCGGTTTATGATGGGTTTTTATTCTTTCTCTTGAAATTAGTCGTTCATACTTAGTCAGAGAGACACATATTCGTATGTGGTTGGTCCGGCTGATCCACTGGATCTTCAGGATAGCCGTTTACCCAAAGAATTTGACTTGATTGGGGCGCCTGAATTTAAATTTTTTGTTAGGGAAATGATATAATTTTTCAGTCTATAACTTTGCAAGAAGTTTCATTATTAGTGTTAAAATGAAAATTAATCCAACCTTGGAAAGTGATAGATAAACTGATTTTGTGTGCCTAACCGGTGAAGTAATTAGGCCTAAAAGACTCTAGAACAGTCATTGTATGTTATGGTAGCTTTCTATGGTGCGTAAAAGTAGAAGTGATTAAAACTAAATCTACTCGATTTACTGTGGAGAGTCATTTTGAGCTGTGCATGTCTCCAGATACATCTCTCCGAATGATAGGCAGAAAAGTGATTACCCAGTCATACATGAGCCCGTGAGTGTCCTGATCCCCGCGAAGATAGTATTATGTTTCTACAGTGATCCAGATTCGGGACTTGCAGTTTTATTATTGTATATTGAAAAAAAAATCACTTATTATTATCGTTAAGCCTTATGAAGATTATATGTTTTCAAATATCAAGAAAGAGGCAAGAAAGCATAATTCAAAGTATAAGAGAGTTCGGGAAGACGAATCGGAAAGTAGACATGTGAATATTCACTGATCAGACAGTACGGGTCGAAGTCAACTCGGGGTGACATGGGGAAAGCCAAATACGCCTTGAGAATAGATAAGAGGCATCACAATCTCTCATGTGATGTCCATCTAAATTTTGAGCTTAATTGAACCTAATCCGTATCACAGAAGCAATGAAAACCATACTAAGTTTTATACCTGCCTACAACCTGTTTCTCTTTGTCATAATACCGCTGAACATGGATATGTGTGACAGCCTCTTAATCAGTATGATTCCTGTTCGGATCTTTTCTAAAAACACGCTGGGGTTCTGCAAGACTGAAATTTGATCCCGTCCTTTTATTTACGTATTTTGTCTTATGTTTTATCTTCATTAAACACTTTGGTTACTTTTTTTGATCGTTTATTTTCTTTTTTATTTAACTTCGCTATGGCGAAGTTGTTTGTCAGGCGAACTTATCTTTTAAAACGAACTTATCATTTGGGCGAAGTTATCTTAACTTCGCCACTGGGTTTTTCCAAAAACTATAAAAGGCGAACTTTTGGTCAAAATAGGTCAAACTTTTTCTTCTTAAACCCTCGGCGAAGTTACACTTTGAATCAATCTTGGTTTTAACAGTTTCTGATCTGATTTTAATGTTCGTCGGCCTCTATTATGATGTAATTCATATCTTTTGTGTGTTAATCTGGTCCCTAATGTCTGTTTTAATTTGGTTTGTTTCGAAAACCCTTGAAGCTTTGGTCATGATCGATTGGAGGTTTCGTTTATGTTACTCGGTTATTTAAACTCTTAATCGCACAATAATATACAGGCGATCGACTTCTGATTGTTCATCCTTCAACCTAACTGGGAGTTTATAATGGACAGTTCTTGTGGCGAAGTTAGGTTTAGGGCGAAGTTAATCTTAACTTCACTAACAATATAACTTCGCTGCCTAAAACACTTGGATCAGGAATAATCATCTTGTTTACTGTATTCTTGTGTACTGCTTTGTGTATCAGTTTTACATTCCCAGCGAAGTTGTTACTAACTTTGCTGCATCCACAACATCGCCCAACTCAAAATCAGTGAAGTTGTAGTCTGTTGCCACATGGGTCTAACGTAACTCGTTTAACTTTGCAGGTATGGCTGCTGTGGCTGGTGCTAGTGGTACAGGTGGTGATGCGAGCGGAGATGATAAGAGACAATTCGTTCCGGGCCACAACATGTATATCACCTTGGATCCAGATGGTCGTGGGACTGATGACTTCCGTGAGATCATTTCGTTTATCATTCGCTCACGCATATTTCATGCCATTACAACTACTCTGCCGATTTCTCTACCGAATATAGAAGACTTCTAGAGAAACGTTGAATATGACTGTCGGGTTGAACCTCCAGTGATGCGTTCTACTGTCAACAATCAAGTAATACAATTTTCAACTGATCAGATGAGGGTGGCTTTACAGTTTGGAGTTGAGACAACTCAGGACCCTATTGAGTTTTCAGCTACTTTCAGAAATGGTGCGTTTCTACGTATGGGGTATTCAGGCACGATGGGGGACTCTCAGAGGAGAAAGGGGTTTTTGTTAGATCAGTGGCGGTTCTTTATGCACGTGATGATTGTGTGCATGTCCGGTCACAAGGCTGGTACAGATGGTATGGGTGCGACGATGCAATCTGCGATGACTGCATTGACTTACAACAAGCCTTACAGTTTCAGTCAGATGATATTCTATGAGATCGATCGTCAGCGACTCGCAGTGGCATGGGAACGGTTTTTGATGTACCCGAGATTCTTACAGATGATTCTCAATCATGTTGCTCCCAATTTGCTACAACGTCGTCCTATTTCTTATGTGGATAGTGTTACTAAAAGAATTTTTGCCCAATGTCGATCATCTAGTGCTCGTAGCAATCCTATGCGTCGTTCGAGGCACACTGCATTGTTTGGGTACTTAGTGAACCGTGGTTATGTTGCTCCTCCAGAAGATGAGTTTAATGATCCAGTACCGCAACAGGCTGATATCCCTCGCCCACCTCTTGTGGTTCAACTACCACTAGTGGTACAACCACCACCTATTGTAGATCCTGTTGTAGCTCCAGAAGAACAAGTTGATCTTGAGATTTCCTTTGGAGGGCAAGCTTTCTTTGATATGGACAGAGTTGATCCTGCAGCTAAATGTTCAAGCCTCGGTGGCTGAGGTTACTGTTATGCGTGCTTCCACAGTTGGTCCATCCGTGGGACCATCTATTGCTTCCATGGAGGATTCAGAGGAAATCTTATCTGATTCGTCCACCGATGACACTGTGGAAGCCCACCGTGTTCTGGTTGCCTAAGAGAGAATTCATGGAAAACGAAAGAAGGACTCTGATGATAGTGAGTCAAATTATGAGGATGAGCTGTATCGTATTGCTCGTAGATCAAAGAGGGATAGGGCTGGAGAAAGTTCAAGTGTTTTCCATTTTACTCCACCATCATTATCGGGTATGTCCATGTTACCTGCTTCTTCGGCAGTTACATTACTAGTAACCTCGAGGGTACCTTTGATGACGGTGTCGTCATCATTTGGTATTCCTCCAACTACGTTCCAGTTTTCAGCACCGGATATTGTTTTGTTACCACCTCCTACGCCTACTCCATCAGAGGTGGTTGCTAGATTTGTTGAGTCCACGCTGGTAGCGACTGCTAGGTTACCGGTCTCTATACCGCCAACGGTTACTATTCAGCCTACATTTGATATTCCAGCAAGTTTGGGAATTCCACCGCCTTATGCCAAGATATATCTCATATGCAGTTTGACTTTGATGCTACCCTGTCTGACTCTGAGCGGATTGCGGCTCTCGAACGGGTTGTTGCTGAATAGTCATGGATAAATCTCATTCAGACACAAGCTATTCAGCGGCTTTTGGCTGAGAATTAGATTCGATCATCACTTCTCATTGAACACGGTAAACTCTTTGATGCTCTTAAACAGTTCTTAGCATCTCAGGGGGAGACTAGTTGCAAGGGTGATGAACTGAGGACAAAGAAGAGACAAGACAGAGACAATAATCCCAATGCATCAAAAGATGCAGGTGGTGAGTTGCCAAGAACTGAACAAAATCTTGGGACATTCACATCTCAGGGGGGAGTCTTCTGGTCCATCAGGCAATACAGGTGGTGAGACTGTGGTGGTTTTAGACGATGAGGATGAGTTGGGTAATGATGAGGATGAGTTAGTTAATGATGTGTTGACGGCTAGTGAGATTGAAAAAATTGGGGAACAGAGAGAAATTGAAAGTGAGTTAGAGGAAGGAGAGATTGTTGATGATGATGTTGAGCACGATATTCTAAGTGTTGATGAAGTGAAGTTGGGTCAAGATGAAAATGTGACTGGTGATTCTGAGTGGGAAGAGCATCCAAGATGGAAAGAAGGTTGTGCTCAATGGTTCTTCAAGATAAAGAAGCCATTGGTACCGACAATGTTGAAGAAAAGTTATAATATCAAGGGCTATGCTGAATCAAAGAAAGGTATTATCTGCTGGTTGTATGATGAACAACTAAAATTGTTTGTTATAAAGTGATATGATGGGGTTCAGTATTTTAAGAAGGCATTGAGATCGCTCAACACCTTGCCTGAGTGCGAGGTAAAAGATTTGGCTCGCTTGAGATTAATAAATAGAAGTGATGATGATTTTGCAAGATGGGTTGGAAAGATCATGTGGAAGGAGAGTATTAAAGAGAAAAGGTTTGAGTTACTAAAGCCTCAGAAGGGGAAGCTGGTTGAAGATAGGGAACGTGGTATGCGGGCTGATGGTAAGCTATGGATGGTGATGAGGTACAATTCGATTCGTTGTTTGAAAGAAGTTCATATGAAGCTTATGCCCAAGGATGTATTGAAGGATCTCAAGTGGTGGTATGTTGATTGTCAAACCGCTGAAGCTGTGATGGAAGATAAAGACGAACAGGAGATCCTGAGAGTTTATGATCCAATGCACTTGGTTAACTTGTCTCAAGCTGATTTGCAGATACTTAATGATAAGAAGATTTTCTATATTCCTACGTGGAAAGAAGAAGCAAAGAAGTACCAGAGGGTGGTCTCTGTCTGTGTGAGACAGGGCGTTCATGCTTGAAGACGGTGGGTACGTGATTTTTGGATTACAAGACACGAGAAAGATGTTAGAGATATGAAGCTACTTCCAAGGGGGGGTATATTGGTGCATGATGCCAGTAGTTCATTTGTCTCGTGTTTGTTTGTGTCTGTAATCGTTACATTGTTCTTGTTTGAACTTGTTTCGTTTAGTGTTTTAGCGAACTTGTTGGTGAGCGAAGTTAGGACAACTTCGCCTAGTCTGTTAGGAGAAGTTGTCGTGCTATATATTATCTAACTTCGGCTCACTCTACACAACTTTGGACGGCTGGGTTTTTGTGACTATCTGTGTCACGTGTTTGGTCTTTGGTTATTACCTTTGCAATAAAACAAGTATTTTCTTATATACTCGTGTGTTTGCTTGTCTTTTATGTGTTCATCATTTTAGCACTCTTATAGTATACGTAGGGGATTCCGCACCCTCGTGTTACGAGATACTCCTGTGTAGATCCGGCTGGGAACCTACAACCTCACTTTTACGGATTTGGATACATTATCCTTAACAGATTTGTATCCAAATTTTATCCAAAACAAGAAGATTTCAAGAAGGAGATTTAGTTTTAAGGAAAGCCTTCCAAAACACAACCAATCCGGCAGATGGGAAGCTAGCACTCAAGTGGGAAGGTCCTTATTTGATCGAGTCAGAAGCAGGGAATGGAGCATATGTCTGGTCCCCGATTTAAGGTAGATCTTACACAAATCAAGTCATAACTCACACAAATAAATGTGTTGACAAAGGAGTTAATGACGGGTTGCTATATTTAGAAAAAAAAACGTTTGTTAAAGGCGGAATCAATAACAAACGATTTTGGTTGCTAAACGATTAATCAAAGGTAACTAACGCACACAAGATTCACTCAAAATATTTACATTCATATAATATAAATCATACAAACGATAATCGAGTTAGGGTTTCTTGATAGGAAAGTTATATCCGTACAATTCTTAGGACAGCTGTCACTTTCAAGAGATATTCTTTCTTATTCGAAAAGTGTAAAGGCTAAATCCGTCTTAGGAGGCATGCCCTAAATTATTCCTTTTAAAGGCCTGACACCCCCTTTACAGCTGTCATTCCTTCTAAAAACCCTAAATAACAAAACATATTCAAATTACATATTCAAAATTATTCTAAGTGTAAAAGAAGTCTTTCGGGTAGGCTTTGCAGCAGTATTGATTTTTCCGAGTAGACTGTGTGCTTTGCCTTCCTTTAGTACTTGGTAACATAGAAGTGTGCCCGGAAACAGTTTCCGAGTAGACTTTACTTAAAGAATATTTCACCAAGTGAAGTACTCACGGGGTAGACTTCAATCTTCTTGACTTTATCAGACTTTGCCCGAAAAATTCTTACGAACAACCTTGTTCTTCAATGGTCCCTTCAACTCTTTACTAGAAAATAGCTTATTAACAAAGTGTGCCTGGTAGCACTATTCCTTGCTTGAGTTGAACCCTACCCGATGTTACTTAGAGATATTTCATTATTCAACAAGCTTACTCGGACCACAATTGTTAATGAATATCTTGCCCGGTCTTTCAATTACATGGCTTCAAGAGCTTGGTTAGCCAAGAGCCTACTCTGAAGTAAACCTTACTCGGCTAAGAAGAACAACCTTGCTTGATAAATTGATCCTTGCCCGGGTATGAACTAACTAGTGAACCTTGCCCGGCTTTACACTAATTTGCGAACCCTGCCCGGATATCCACTTAAGAAGAATTGTAGATGATAACCTTGCCCGATGGACAATAAATCATGCCCGACTATGTAAAACCTTGCTCGGAAGTCTAAGGTGTGCCCAGTTCCAAACTTAGCGAATTCTGAGGAGGTTGAGAAGATTCCAATCTTCCATATACTTCTTTTTAGGTCAAATCTTTGACTTAACAATCTCCCCCTAGATTGGAACACCTCAGCTGACCCAAAACATCTATTTGGTTACATACACTTAGCCAAAATACATAATCAAATCAAAGTCAAAATACATATTCATAACAAAATCAAATAATTATATGATCAAAAGCTGTCCGTAGACATTACAAAACAAAGCCTATACTAAAGATCATTTTCTTCTAGCATTGTAGTAGGCTTGCCTTCTATTCACAATGACTGTTGCTGCCCTTTGTTTGAAAATATCAAGGATTTGGTAGTGAGTATGACTTTCTGGAATGACCAAATCCCTAATATCTCTTAAATCTTCATAGTGCAGATAAGTCAAATCTTCATCTCTTCTAATTATTCCCAAAATTATTCCTCTGAGTTTCTGAGAACATAATGGCCTGTATTTTCCTTGTATTCTATCTCTCAATTGTTTACATTCCATCACTACTTTCAGAGACTGTGAGACTGAATCAAAGTAGAGTATTCTAGGTAAATCCACATTTGATTGTGGTCTTGTTGTTCTTTGCAATTCAACTCCACTTGATTCACCTCTATGAGTTGTTGGTTGTTGCCTTGATGTAGATGGCCCTATTTGTGTAGACATCATGGGTTGACTGGGCATTGTGAGACCGAATGCTCTCGCATATACAGATTCAATAAATTCACTAGGATAGAAGATTAGGTCAGCATAAACTTCTCCTACATCTCTTGAGAGTCTGGTAATCATCTCAGCCATTCTGGGATCTCTCAATAACCCTGCTGGCACAAACCTTCCTTCAACAAAACTTCTAGGATTGTCTCCTTACAGCAACACCTTCCCCCACTCAGCCTTTTGCAAATAAAACAGTTCTTTCAGTTCATCTTTGTTCAGTGCATTAAAGGCCTTAACATCCATTCCCTTCTGAGTAGTCATTACCCCTCTCAAGATGTCAATCATTTCATCATTTTCCAAGGAACAATGGGTTCATCAACAAGTTCAGGCTTTACTTCCTCTGGGATTGGGGCTTCATGAGTTTCATCTTTATTTGACCTCTTATCAGCCTCTTGCTTCCTCAATGTCATTAGTTTTCTTTTCTTTTTAAGAGGCTCAGACTGTCCTTCATCTTTTTCTTTCTGAATTTTCCTTGTTAAAAACATGTAGTCATTTTCAACCATTTCCTTACTCATGGCTTCCACTCAAGGTTCTACCATGCTCTATCAGGAATTTGCACTTTACATATTTGCTGTAGATTTTTCAAGTCTTTCTTTTTCACAAGCATTTTTCGCTTTGGCTTTCATAAATTCCTTTTCCTTTTCAGCATCTTTTGTTTTGTGATAGAGATCTCTGAGTTGCTCATAATTACAGTTTTTCAAATCAGCTTCAGAGTGGTTGTGCAGCTTCAGATACTCCATGAATCTTTGTCTTTCCTTTTCTTGCTTTGAAGCCTTTGCTTTATCCTTGGATGGCTCTGCTTGTAACAACTCCTTCAATTTTTCTTTTCTTTTCATTTTGTTGTAGAGTGTTTCAACTGCATCCTTTTCCAAACAATCAGTCATGCTGGGCTTCAACCCTCTCTCCAGCAGATATCCACATTTACCATCAAACCTTTCTTTCAAGGCTTCTAGCTTTTCAGCTTCCTCATTCTCTTTAACAAATTTTTCTTTAATTTCTTCTCTTTTGCTATTGTAAAGATCTCTAAGTGTTTCAAACTTGTAGTGAGTTAGATCTTTTTCAGAATACCCATGCCTTCTTAGATATTCTCTATACTTTTGAGAATCTCTATTCTTTTGTTCCATTCTTTTCTTGATTTCATATCTTTCCTTGTCCAATATCTTTTGCAACTGATCATCATCCAAATCAGCCAAAATTTCAAAGCTTATACCAAAGCTTCTCAGTTTCACAACCAATGGATTTTTCTATTTAGCCTCCAACATACTCAGCTCAATGTTTGTCCTTTTCTCATCAGTCATTGTGACTTGTGGGGACACAACATTAGCAACTTCATCAACTTTTCTTTGATTATCTTCATCATCATCAACATTTTAAGAATCATCCTCCTCCTCTGTTGTTTCATTTACAGCATCTATTTTGGGTTCATCAGGACTTGGATTCTCAAGGATTGGCACATTTGGCACTCCCTTCATATGTTCCTCTGGCCTTAAAGTTTGTAAGGTAATTGCATTTATTGGACTTGCCTATTCATCAGGAGTCTCTACAAAGTATTTGTTCTTTTCATCCCATTTTCCCTTTTTGGCAGGTTTTTCTTGTTCAGACTGTTCATGTGCCCTTTTTCTTCTCATGTAGGTCTTAGCAAACCTGTTGACTTTCTCAGAAAATTGTTCATATAGTTTGAAAGTCTTTCCTTCTTTTGATGAATTGTTTCATGAGATTCAGTCACATGTTCTCTTTTTGGCCAGCTATCAGTTGGGTTTCTCCTGATATCCTCTCTTACTTTTTCAGCCCATTTCTTGCAGCCATTGAGGCTATAGATTCACCAATCTCTTCTTCAACCATCATCTCTGTATTCACATTTGTTGGTTTAGCAGTTTCAGTGGATTCCTATTCTGGTTGACTTTGAGGTTGAAACATACTGACCACTATGGCCAAAGAGTTGTAAACTTCCTCAAATCTTTTCAGATTAATCAAAGCTTCTATTACAATCTGATCATCAGCCTCTTCTTCATTTATCATTTTGGCAACATTGGCTTGACTGATCAGTGCTTCCTGCTCTGCCAAATCTTCAGGAGTAAAGGTTTGGGCCAATATTTCCCTCTCCCTTGTTTCTCTCACAATATTTTTAAGTTTTCTCCTAGCAGCAGCAGAAGCTTCTTCATCTTCTTTAAACAAAATCTCTTTCTCAGGATTTTCCTTAACAGGCTCTTCTTCCTCTTCATTAACTTTTGATTTTCTCCCCCTGTTTTGGGGCAGCTGAGGTCTTCTCAACCTCCTGCTCCAGGATTTAAATTCTCAACCTTGCTCGGACCAACTAATCTAGCAACATCACATTCTCCATTGTTACCTCCTCATTTCTTTTCTTTAACTTTGCATTCTCCAACATCAAATCCAGGTTCCTCTGAAATAGATCTATTTCAGAAGGTGGGGTTATAGGTGGTAAGGTAGAGAAAGGTTCAGGTTCAGATTGTTCTTGGTTTGTGGTTTGAGCTTGAATGTGGGTAATTGTAAAGGTTGATTCATTCAAAGGTTGGGATGTTAATTCAGGTGAGGTTTGGTGTGTGGTTTGGGGGTATTTGAGTATGGGTTGGGCTTGGAATGAATCTGTCAGTTTGGATTGGGATGTTGGTTGGTGGTGTTTGTGGTGTTGGGGATATATGAGTTGATGTTTCATGATGGCTTAAGGTTAAAGTTTGGGTTGGATATTGAGTTGTTTGGTCTTGTGGTTGTGGTGATTCATGTGGTGTTGGTATAGGTTGATCAATTGGTAAAGGTTGGTGTAGTGGTGTTTGTGGTGTTGAATGTATTGGTTGGTTCTCCCCCTGAATAAGTACATCAACATCCATGGCTCCTCCAGCCCCTCCTTCATTTCCATCATCATCATTACCTCCATCAACAGAACTATCATCATCACCTTCTCCTCCATCATCCTCCTCATCCTCCTCTGAGCTCAACTCAGGTACATGCATAATTTCCAAGCCATAGTTCAATAACCATGGCAAAATCTCAAAGGGAATGTTCGGATTAAACTTGTTGGCTTTTCCCGGATTTACAATCCTTTTAAAAGTGTTGGGATTCTACAGCACATGAGTAATGCCAATGGTGGGTAAATCCTGTAACTCCCTGTTGAAGATTATCTGCAGAAACCTGGGATATTGAAGAAATCTGTCCACTTCAGCTTTCTTCAGATTTCCTACCATTCCTTCAAATATCATCTTGGAGAAGTTGAATGGTAGATCATATATGATAGAAACTGTGGCGTTTGCCAAGTCACGACTCATTAGATTCCATGATCCTTTCCTCGGGGCAAACCACTGAATCACATGATGGATCAAAAATCTGTATAGCATAGGAATATGCCCTTTTAAAATTGCTCATCATGCACTGTCCCCTGATATCCCATTGTTTGTTCAAAAATTTTCAGCAGGTGATCAGTATTGAAGTTGATAGGATTTTGGTCGTCATCGTGTAATTGCAAGCATCTTCTGATCAATCGTTCAGTTATCTGAATTTCTTTTCTTGTCACTATAGCTTCAATTCTTCGACCATTTATATCATCACGCAGTCTCGCTAAGCACCAGAAATCGAGTGAATGATTTCTATAAGTGACTGGGCACTCGGTGAGGGCAAAACTAACATTTGATCTTGACAACCACGTTATCATCCTTGACACCTCCTCATTGTCAGGAGTACATTGCAACAGGGCACACATATTGTGCTTCTGTTCAAAGAAATATCTTGGTTGTTCTTCTTCTTCTACCATATCTGAAACATACAATCAAACATATTCAAAGTGAAATTAGTCTTATAGTTCATTACTTTAAGAAATTTCAAGTTATAAATTTGACGAAGAAAGAGAGAAATTTCATTAAAAACCTGATCTTCGACAAATTAATAACCTATACACAAAATAGAGTGTTAGCAATCAAATACATAATCAAAGCCCATAATCATCTAATAGTGGTCGGAAAACAAGTTATTATTGCTTACCGGGTCGGAATTAGTGGGCTGGTAAAGTTAGGATTTGGATTTAATCGAATGCGATGTGTCGGTTTGATATTACTTAGAGTAATCAGTGGAAGGAGAGAGAGAGGGAAGATAATGTATAAAACTCCTCTCACTCCCTTTTATATGCCTTTTGAAAAGTGGATTTTAAATGCTTTTTGTCGTTTAGTGAGTTATTAGCTGTCAAACAGTAACATTATCCATTTGATATTTTAAAAACATTTGAAAACATTTAACTCTAAATATTAAGTTCAGCAAACCTTGCCTGGAAAAGTAAATTTTACAAAGTCTACTCGGTATACTCCACTTACTCAATGCTTACACGATTATAAGTTGGTATAAATTAGACGTTAAAATGAAGAAAGCTTACTTGAAATACAAGATTGCTTGAGAACTAAATCACAAGAAACATTAATCAAGTATTACATATCAAGCATGCAACCTTACTAGGAATTAGTTAAGGTGTCCAAATAATTTACATCTAATTTAACTACCTTGCTTATTTAAAACAGTCAATCACAAACCTTACTCGGTCAATTATAATTTATAAATAATCAGTCAAGTATACTTTGATGCAAAGTATGCCCGAAAAAGAATACATTGTGCTAGAGATTTCATAGCACAAAGTGTACTCCGATAAACTGTAAAATTACCTAAGTATATTAAGGGAACATTTGAACATTCAAAGTGTGCCCGAAATATAAAGTGTGCCTGGAAAAACAAGGTTTGCCCGGAAACACTTGTAATTTCAAAGGAAGAAACATATTCACTCTTAATCACTTAAAACATAAAGCTTACTCGGTGTACTAAAGCTAAGTTCACAAAGCTTGCTGGGTATATTATTCAGCATATAAGATGCAAAGCTTGCCCGGAACAAGAAATCCTTGTTAGAAGCTAGCTAAATCACATATTCATCTCAAGACTTCAAGCTTACTTGGGAAATTAGTACAATAGTGTACTCTACCCGGAAAGTGTAAACACTTCAAAGCATGCCCGAAAATCATAAACTTAGTCCAAAGTGATTAAGCTTGCCCGGAAAGGTTATAAAACATCAAACCTTTCCCGAAAATACTTAATACACTGTTTTGTGTTCGGGAAGGTTAGAAAACATCAAACCTTACCCGAAAATACTTATTCAACCTTTTTTAGGTAAAATGCAACTCTTTTTAACTTAAACCATTTGTCAAATTGAATTTGTCATTAAAGATTTTGTTTAAGAGCAAATGGTGCATTTAGAGATCAAATTTCAATCATATTTCTCTTTAAAACAATTTCCTTCTTTTTCTGAGAAGATCTCAAGAATGGGATCATATTGACTAAGTAGCTTTCACAATACTTCATTCTCAGCATTATTATGACAACATAGATAGGTTAATAGCAGGTCTAGACTTAGCATGAATTTCATCTCTTTGGTGATATGATTAAGGTTCATTTAAGTAGCATAATGCATCAATGGTCAACACTGTGCTATGATGCCTCATATATCTTCTCAAAGCTTATTTGGCTTTCCCCATATCACTCCATTTTGACTCCAACCTCCTGTATTTGGTCAAATTTTGTTTTTGTATGACAGAACTTATTGGATCTTTTTGTATATTTGATATTCAAACATATACAGAGGTTGAACGTTGGACTTACTATTTAAATAACAGGCCTTTCATTCAAGATGAGATGATTTTTGACAGCATCTTTGTAGTTCTAGTTGTAACCCTCTTGTTTGATAAAATATTTAAAACACTTATCAACTTTTGGTTGATTTATTAATTCTTCCTTGTTTTTGATATTTTCTTGAATTTTCTAAAGCATGTTCTTTGTCATTTTCAAAAGATGTTTCATTTTCGGGTTGACCAAATAACAACAGGCTTGTGTATGACTGTGTAATCACTTTTCTGCCTATCATTTGGGGAGATGTATCTAGAGACATACAAAGACAACTATGTATCTCCACATAAAGATTAGAATATTCATTATGTTTATATCACCTTAGATTTTACACATCATGGGAAAGCAACCATACATGTTAATGACTATACTAATTGTCCGTTCAGCCTATTAAATCCATATGATTGGCTAAGTAGACAATGTACTATCATTTCCCATTTAAAAATCAGTTTAATATTCAATCACCCCAATTCCTCTTAATTGGCAGGTAAATGGTTATCCTGTTTGACCACAAGTAGTCCACAGGACCAAATATACATGTGAATATTTGTCCTTTCAAAGTCAGAGTTATATACATAGTTTTAAGTGAAGGAATAGAAAACAAGTTATAATTGCCCCAAATGCTTTCAGTTTTCTGGTTAATGGTTATCCTTTAAATCTACACAGATTATAGGACCAAACATACACAAGTGTATGTCCTTCCAACTTGGCAAATGACATGATTTTCAGCAAGAATAACTACTTGAGACTTTCCTTTAAAAATCCTTCTTTTAAGCTTCTATAAAGCTTGAACTGAATAATCTTATCATATCTCTGCACCATTAATCAACTTGCTCATGTTTTGACCAAAATAAAGTGATTATGAAAAATTCATTTGAAAATTCATGTTATCATTTAATTTTGACACAAACAGTTGTAAAATAATCAAATCTTAATCAAACATAACAATATCAAGACAAGCAAACAATACTAACATTCAAGGTAGCCTATCCTAATAACATCAAATGATCAGATAATACACATAATCAAGAAATTTAGCAGTGATGTCAGATAAGCTTACACTAACAAGTAATTCTAAACAAAAGCACTCATCATAATCATCACATACGCACATCAGCTGATAAACATGCATAAACTTCAATCATATCAAAATTTTGCTCTCATAAACAGTTAAAGCACATATCAGTCAACACAAAAAGTAACATAATCATGCACATCCACTCATCATTAAATTTGTGCAACCTCTAACAGTATAATCAGTTAGCATATAGAGGTACACAACTAGGCACACGTCATCAATTAGACCTCATTAGAGTTGATCATTCCCAGGGCTTTCAGAAGAAAGTTGAACCTGGTTCTATCGAGTGGTTTGGTGAATAGGTCTGCCAAATTGTCACTTGTGTCAACTCTTTGCATTTCAATCAAACCTTCTTCACTACAATATCTTATGAAGTGATGTCTGATTTTAATGTGCTTAGTCTTAAAATGTTGGACTGGATTCTTAACAGTAAAATATGCAGCAGTATTATCAATAAGAATAGGGGTATTCAGAAAATTCAAACCATAGTCCAGCATCTGGTTTTGAATCCATAGAACTTGTGCACAGCAAGCAGATGCAACAATGTATTCAGCTTCTGCAGTTGAGATTGAGACAGTAGTCTGCTTCTTGCATTGCCATGACACTAGCCTGTCACACAAAAATTGACATCCACCTGAGGTTGACTTTCTGCTCATGTTACAGCCATCATAATCACTGTCTGTGTAGGCAATCAGATCAAAAGATTGGTTCTTTGGATACCAAATTCCTAAGTCTGATCTTCCCTTCAAGTATCTAAAAATTCTCTTCACAACATTCATATGGGAGACTTTTGGACTTGATTGAAATCTTGCACAGACACACACATCATACATAATGTCAGGTCTTGTAGCAGTAAGGTACATCATGGATCCAATTTTGGCTCTATATTCATGTTCATCCGCAGGCTCCCCTTTTCATCAGCAATCATTTTTTCTTTTGTGTCCATTGGAGATGAAGCTGTTTTGAATTCATGACATTTGAACTTATTCAAAATGTCCTGCAAATTTAGTTTGATATATGAAAATCCCTTCAGCTTTCTGTTGAACTTGCAATCCAAGAAAGAAGTTCATCTCTCCCATAGAGCTCATGCTGTATTTGGATTTCATCACCTCTTTAAACTCCATACACATTTGTTCATTTGTAGATCCAAAGATGATATCATCCACATAGACTTGTAACACCAACAAGTCTGATCCCTTTCTTTTGTAGAAGAGTGTCTTGTCAATGGCTCCCCTTTGAATACCATTGTCAAGAAGATGATTTGGTAGCTTATCATACCAAGCTCTAGGAGCTTGATGCAATCCATATAGGGCTTTATTTAGCTTACACACCCTGTTTGGATACATTGGGGCCTCAAAACCTGGAGGTTGAGCAACATAGACCTCTTCATCAATCTTGCCATTTAGGAATGTAGACGTAACATCAAGCTGGAAAACCTTAATGTTCTTTAAGGCAGCATATGCAAGAAAAATCCTGATAGCCTTAAGTCTTGCAACAGGTGCAAAGACTTCCTCAAAGTCTATTCCTTCCTCTTGAAGGCATCCCAGTGCCACAAGCCTAGCTTTATTCTTAATCACCAAACCCCTCTCATCCCTTTTGTTACTAAAAACCCATTTTGTGCCAATTGCTGACCTGTTTCTTGGCCTATCAACAAGATCCCAAACATGTAGATCTCTGAACTGTGCCAATTCCTCCTGCATTGCCTCCACCCAACTATTGTCCTTTATTTCTTGAACAATGTTCTTTGGTTCTATTTGGGATAGGAAGCAGGAATACAAACAAATATTTGCAATTTCAGAATGGCTTCTTGTGACTCTTTCATGTATATCACCAATGATGTTTTCAGAGGGATGAATCTTTTCAACATAGGGAGTTTGTACTATCATATCAGCAGACACGGTTGTGTCAAGATTTGATTCATTGAGTTCTGGTTCATCAATGATCAATTCAGTCTCTGCATCTTGAAACTCTGGTGCTTCTTCATTGTTATATCTTGATGTGGATGCAACATTGTTGTCCATATTCAATCTTTCAAATAGATCTTGAAATCTTGTTGTTACAGTTTCTCCTTCATTTGTTTGGTTGCTTGTGTTTCCCTCAGTCTGAACCTGGTTATTCTACAGTTCTTGATTATCTTGATTGAAATCTACATGATCTTGTTCTGGACTTTGATTGTTCTCTTGATTATTGTCTTGAACTTGTTCAACAATATCACTTGAGGGATCCTTTACAAATGTATACTCCTTTTCTTTACTGGAAACCTTCTTCCACAATTCTTCTAAGTCCAATGTTTTCTTCTTTTTCTCTTCAATTACACTGGTCTTGTAGAATGAGTCATCAAAGTCTTCAGGATAAATCATTAAGGACCTTATCAATTTCTCATGATCAAACAGCCATGCTGCACCATCAATTGTGTTGAATTGATTCTCATTAAAGATGATGTCAGATGATTCAATAACACTCAGATGGTCTTTTACATTTACTTTGTATGCTTTTGAGTGTGTAGAATATCCAACAAAGAAACAGTCCAGGGATTTTCTTTGAAAATTGTTCAAGTAATCCCTTGTGTTCAGAAGAAAACATTTGCATCCAAAGGGCTTGAAAAACTTGATATAAGGCTTTCTATTAAAGAAAATTTCATATGGTTTCTTGTTATGCCTTTTGTTGACAGCTACCCTATTCTGAACATAGCAGACAGTATTTATGGCTTCAGCCCAAAATGTAACAGGTAGATTAGCATCTGCTAACATGGTTCTTGCAGCTTCAATAAGTGTTATATTTCTTCTTTCTACAACACCATTTTGTTCAGGTGTTCTAGGAGCTGAGAATTGTTGAAGTATTCCCTTTTCTACACAAAATTCATCCATAACTCTGTACCATTGTCACTTCTCATCATTTTAACCTTCTTACTCAGTTTGTTCTTAATCATTATCACACAGCCCTTTATCAACTCTGCAATCTCATCTTTTGTACTTAGGAAATAAACCCAAGTATACCTTGAATAACCATTAATGATCACCAGACAATATCTTTTCTTCCCTATACTTGGCACACTCGTAGGACCAAAGAGATCCATGTGAAGTAATTCAAGTACTTGATCAATTGAATTGATGAGTTTTGTCTTATGAGAGGATTTGTGTTGTTTGCCTTTATGGCATGAACTACAATGATCTTTTAATTTGAACTCTCTTGTAGGTAAGCCAATTACATGCTCACATTTGACAAGTCTGTTCATGTTCTTCAGATTCACATGACACAATTTTCTATGCACAATTTTGACTCATTTTCAGTGGCTTTGGAAACGAAACATGCACTTCCCCTTGAAACAGCTTCTTTCATATTCAACTCATATAGGTTGCCATTTCTTGGGGCCATCATCATAATCATTTCTGGTGGGATAACAAATTCAGGTTTTAGGATGAAACAATGAGAGTCATCAAACCCAACTTTGTAACCCTTATCACACATTTGTGATATGCTAAGCAGATTATACTGTAGACCTTCAACATGAAACACATTATCAAATGAAACTTTTCCATTTGTTAAAATTCCCTTCCCAACAATCTTTCCACCATTCTCACCACTCCCAAAAGCCACAGGACCTTCACACTTTTCTTCATAATTGACAAGTGACCTTCTCTCACAAGTCATGTGCCTAGAACATCCACTATCCATGTACCATATGTCATTTGTTGGAGTGGACTGTTCCTGCACAAAAGAAAGAATTTGATTAGTTGAGTGATGAAATGCAAGCTATCTCAACTTTCAACTAATCAGTTTGAATTTCAGTGGCAGCATGGGAAGTGAGTGTTGTTGGTTCAGGATCTACATGTGTGACTTCAATCTTGTCTGAATTGTATGTTTCATAACCACACTCTCTAGGAGTTTTAACAAATGAGGTTGAGCTCTGGCTTTCTTCTGGTGTTGTGTCATACTCTTGTACCACATAGTCCTTATTTTCTGAGTAATCTCTTACATCAGCAACAGTATCCACCTTTGTCTCAACCTTCGGTTTCCAAAGGAATCCTTCAGGTTCATAACCATGTTTCAATAAAAATTTCTCATCACCAGTAAGTTCAGTTGATTTCTTTCTAGGAAAGATACCTCTGATTCTTGTCTTCTCACTATTTGGTGATCTTTGAGAGCTATCAGATTTGACTGATTGTGTATCCTTTTTAGGAATGATTATCAAGGGCTGAAAGTTTTTCTTGACATTTTTCTCAGATTTCTTAGGAGATGTACTCCTTTTAGCTTGTTCAGCCACATGTTTCTTGGCTTTCACTGTTGGTTTCAAGTTGCCTTCATTCAATGCTTTCTTCTCACATACCTTTCCCTTTCCCAGGTATTTATCATACTTTTGTTTGTACATAACAAAGTCTTGTCCATACTTTGTTTCATTTGGGACAAGAAAAGGCTTGAATTTTAGTCTTTCATTACAAGAATCTGTGTGATGACCATACTCATCACATTTCTTGCACCAAACCTTTCCTTTTTTTTTCATGATCACTTCCTTTTCTGAACCTTTCACTTGGTCTAGGTTCTTTAACTCCAATTGTCTTCTGATATTTTAGACCACAAAAATTAATTGAGAAAGGAAAAAACTCCTCAATCTTGATGTCTTGTCTTTTAGTCTTGATCTTTACAAACACAATTTTTTGCATATTCAATGGTTCTTCGTCTTGACTTTCTCTATGTCTTGACTGCCTCTTCTCATATTCTTCCATTGTTTCCACCTCCACAATGTCAAACACCTCATGACTAGAGAAAACAGGGTAAACTGGAATAAAGTTCTCAACATTAACTTCTTCAGTTGCTCTTTTCTTCTTGTTTTTATTTATTCTCTCCAATACATCATTGCTTGGTGGCCTGACTGCATTGTATCTTACCTTCTTTCTCTCACATATATCAAAAGATGCATGTTCTCTTCTAATTCTTTCATTCATATTCTTCATCTTGGGTGTAACTGGTGGAAGTAGTGGCAGTTTCTCAAATGAATCTGGTTTCTTCTATCCTCTTCCTCTTTCAGCAACTTTAATCTCTTCATCAGTGATTTGATCACTCAAATCACTTAAATCATCTTGATTCAGATCAACAGAATCAAAGTCATCCTCAGAGACTTGAATTCCAATTGACTTGTCTTCTTTCACTTCTTCCTTTACCACAAATTCTCCTTTCTCATTCACCTCAACATTTTTATACAAATCAACAAACTCTTCTTTATCTTGAGAGACATATTTGAATTGTTGTAGATATGCATCTCTTTTCTCTTTATCAACTTTTGGCATAAAGTTGTTGTTGAATGGTGGTGGTACTGCCTTGTATTTTTCTTTCTCTTTTACTTGGTTTAGAATACCACAGATGTTTCCAGTGGAGACCAAGTTCTTCAAGAATTCATTCTCAACTTACAGCCTTGTGTTCTGCACATTTTCTTCAACAATCATTTTCTTCAACCCTTCTATCTCAGTGGTATACCTTTTTTGTGCTCTATAGCTACTTACACAGTCTTCTTCTAGGCTTTTCATCCTTTCTTCACTGATTAGCCCACTGGCCTCATACCCATTGATAATACTTTGTTTCCTATAACACTCACTTTCCAGCTTGCCTACTTTTGCTTTTAAATCATTGATAATTTCATTTAAATCAACAGTAGGAGCAGAGTGTACCTGAGATGATGATCTAGCTTCTTTCTCAATCAAGGCCATGAATGCCACATTTGCTCTCTTAATATCATCTGCAATATCTTCTTCATGATTGCTCCAGTCAAAATTACCCTCATGCTGTGTAGTTACAGCCAAATTTCCCTGATTCCTGGGTTGGTTTTGACTGGTTGGGGCTGTGTTGTTATTTGGAACAGTTTGATGGTCATGGTTGTTGTTTCTTTGAAAACCTTGGTTCTATGGCACAACTTGATTATGATTGTTCATTTGAGGCTGGAAGTTGTTGAAGTTGGAATTATAGTTATTGTTGTTGAAATTGTTGTTAAAGTTGGGATTGCTGGTTCTCTGCTAATTCTGTTGATATTGATGCTGCTGGTTTCTTGGCTGGGTTTGGAACTGGTTCAATTGAAAGTTTCTTGGCATGTTACATTCTCTTGCAAAGTGACCTGGCTGTTAGCAGTTATAGCAAATGGCTTTTAACTTATCAAAACCAATTCTTTCATTAGGCCCTGATAGAAGTGATCTACCCATCCTGTTGTATAGCCTTTTGCTTCTAAGAGGCAACATAGCTTCTTGCCATTTCAAATCCATGTCCTCCAAATCATCAGCATTTATCTGCTCAAGGTCATCCTGGATGACACTGGTATGGATCAGATTCTTAGCTACAAAAGCATTGTATGATTCTGTAAACTTGGAGAACAAAGCCTGTGTTTCACTTCCTTGGCCATTTCCACCACCAGTGTAAGGAAATTGCCCATTTGCCATAGACGCAGAATCAGTATCATCTATCAACTTGACATTGAACCTTTGTTGGTTACCATGGTGACTTGTGCTACTACCAACAAAAGATTTTGGTGTGTCAACACCATGCTGAACTGGTTCTTCAATTATGGAAATCTGTTGTTGGTTTTTGGTTGACAAGTTGCTCATAGGTGCAATTAGAGCATTAGTGACCTGGAAGCATGGCTTTTCCTCTTTGATCATCTCATTTTCAATCATTTCTATTTCTGCAGCTTGAAGGAAGCACACTACATCATCCATTTTCAAATCATTGAAATTGGGCTTTTGAAGGATGAATTTGTAGGCAGTGCACCATTCCTTAGGCATTGAGTGGAGCAGCTTGGTATTCAAATCAAAATCAGTCATGACATAGTCAGTTGTTCTTAACTCACTCACAATTGCTAGAAATCTTTCTAGAATTGTCTTCAATCTCTCTCCATCCTTATACTTAAACATCTCCAACTCTTGCTTCAACCATTACTTTTTGATGTTTTTCAACTCTGTGTTTCCCTCAAACATCTCAAGAATTGCATCATACATTTCCTTTGAAGTAAGATGATGTGCAACCTTGGTCAGTATTTCCCAAGACAGTCCTAGCTTTATCATGGCTAAGGCTCTGTCATCCACCTTCCTCATTCTTTCACGAACAGCTGCAGTTGCGGCTGGATTTGCACCCTCAGTAGTGTCTTGTGGACCATTCTTGATGGAGTTCCACATATCCACATCATTATAAAAAAAAGCTGCCTCAAATAAGACCTTCCATTTTGTAAAGTTTTCCTATCCATAAAGTCTAGGAATCTTATTAGTAGACACTTCTTGTTCGAGAAATCAGAGCAGCTGACACACTCTTCAATGGAACTGTGCTTTGCTTACGTCATTGTTTATCAGATCTTCAATCAGCAACAAGTTTCATACTAAAATAGCAGCAACAAGCTCTGATACCACTTGTCAGGTGCCCGATTTCAGGTAGATCTTACACAAATCAAGTCATAACTCACACAAATAAATGTGTTGACAAGGGAGTTAATGACGGGTTGCTATATTTAGAAAGAAAATCGCTTGTTAAAGGCGACATCATTAACAAACGATTGTGGTTTCTAGACGATTAATCAAAGGTAACTAACGCACACAAGATTCACACAAAAGATTTCCATTCATATAATATAAATCATACAAACGATTATCGATTTAGGGTTTCTTGATAGGAAAGTTATATCCGTACAATTCTTAGGACAGCCGTCACTTTCAAGAAATATTCTTACTTATCCGAAAAGTGTAAAGGCTAAATCCATCTTAGGAGGAGTGCCCTAAATTATTCTTTTTATAGGCCTGACATCCCCTTTACAACTGTCATTCCTTCTAGAAACCCTAAATAACAAAGCATATTCAAATTACCTATTCAAAATTATTCTAAGTGTAAAACATGTCTTTCGGGTAGGCTTTGCAGTAGTATTGATTTTTTCGAGTAGACTGTGTGCTCTGCCTTCCTTCAGTACTTGGTAACATAGAGGTGTGCCCGAGAACATTTTCCGAGTAGACTTTACTTAAAGAGTATTTCACCAAGTGAAATACTCACCGGGTAGACTTCAATCTTCTTGACTTTATCAGACTTTGCCCGACAAATTCTTAAGAGCAACCTTGTTCTTCAATGGTCCCTTCAACTCTTTACTAGAAAATCGCTTATTAGCAAAGTGTGCCCGGTAGCACTATTCCTTGCTTGAATTGAACCCTGCCCGATGTTACTTAGAGATATTTCATTATTCATCAAGCTTACTCATACCACAATTATTAATGAATAACTTGCCCGGTCTTCCAATTACTTCGCTTCAAGAGCTTGGTTATCCAAGATCCTACTCTAAAGTAAACCTTACTCGACTATGAAGAATAAACTTGCTTGATAAAGCGATCCTTTCCCGGGTATGTACTAACTAGTGAACCTTGCCCGGTTATACAGTAATTTGCGAACCCTGCCCGGATATCCACTTAAGAAGAATTCTAGAAGATAACCTTGCCCGATGGACAAAATATCATGCCCGGATAAGTAAAACCTTGCTCGGAAGTCTAAGGTGTGCCCGGTTCCATACTTAGTGAATTCTTCCAATCTTCCATATACTTCTTTTTAGGTCAAATCTTTGACCCAACAATCTCCCCCTATATTGGAACACCTCAGCTGACCCAAAACATCTCTATGGTTACATACACTTAGTAAAAATACATAATCAAATCAAAGTCAAAATACATATTCATTACAAAATCAAATAATTACATAATCAAAAGCTGTCCGTAGACATTACAAAGCAAAGCATATACTAAAGATCATTTTCTCCTTACATTGTAGTAGGCTTGCCTTCTATTCACAATGACTGTTGCTGCCCTTTGTTTGAAAATATCAAGGATTTGGTAGTGAGTGTGACTTTCTGGAATGACCAAATCCCTAATATCTCTTAAATCTTCATAGTGTAGATAAGTCAAATCTTCATCTCTTCTGATTATTCCCAAAATTATTCCATCTGAGTTTCTGAGAACATAATGGCCTGTATTTTCCTTGTATTCTATCTTGGCAATGATGCCATTCTTCTGCACAGTATAATTAGGTCTTGTCATTCTTCTTTCCATTCTTAAGCAAGTATTCTTGTTTGACAAATGATTCTTATCCTTGATATGCATTTGATAATACAGTTCAGCACTTGCTATCTTCTTCAGCTTGGCAGCCTTTCTTGTCTTTTCCAGCTTTGTTACCCTCCGGCTCTTCTTTTCTTTTAGAAATGGGAAACCTTTGTCAGCTTCATCTTTTAAGAACTTGGAGAGTTCATTCTGCTGCCGTCCTGCCATCTTGCTGGTATCATGATAATCATAAAGGTCAAGTTTGGCCATTTTCTCCAGTTGTTCTTGTGTAAACTCACCAAAATCACTTTTCATAATTATGTCACTCAATTGTTTACATTCCATCACTACTTTCAGAGACTGTGAGACTGAATCAAAGTAGAGTCTTCTAGGTAAATCCACATTTGATTGTGGTCTTGTTGTTCTTTGCAATTCAGCTCCACTTGATTCACCTCTATGAGTTGTTGGTTGTTGCCTTGATGTAGATGGTCCTGTTTGTGTAGACATCATGGGCTGACTGGGCATTGTGAGACCCAATGCTCTCGCATACATAGATTCAATCAATTCACTAGGATAGAAGATTAGGTCAGCATAAACTTCTCCTGCATCTTTTGAGAGTCTAGCAATCATCTCAGCCATTCTGGGATCTCTGAATAACCCTGCTGGCACAAACCTTCCTTCAACAAACCTTCTAGGATTGTCCCCTTTCCGCAACACCTTCTCCCAATCAGCCTTTTGCATATAAAACAGTTCTTTCAGTTCATCTTTGTTCAGTGCATTAAAGGCCATAACATCCATTCCATTATGATTAGTCATTACCCCTCTCAAGATGTCAATCATTTCATCATTTTCCCAAGGAACAATGGGTACATCAACAGGTTCAGGCTTTACTTCCTCTGGTAATGGGGCTTCAGGAGTGACAATGGAACGGAGTTCAAGAATTTTGAAATGGAGATCTTCTGCCTTCAGAAAGGGATTGAGCACCAGTACAGTGCTCCGTATACTCCGCAACAGAATGGAGTGGCTGAGAGGAAGAATAGAACGTTAATTGAAGGAGCCAGAACTATGCTGGCTGATTCGAAGCTTCCTATGGTGTTCTGGGCTGAAGCTGTTGCTACAGCCTGTTATATCCTGAATAGAGTCTTGACTGTTAAAAGACTTAATAAAACGTGTTATGAGCTTATGCATGGGAGGAAGCCCAACTTGAGTGGTCTTGAACCATTCGGGTCCCCTTGTTCGATTTTAAAGACGAATTCTAAATTTGGTGAAGTAGCCGATGAAGGAATCTTAGTCGGTTATGTTGTTGGGACTCCCAACAGACGTGTCTTTAATACATCGACCGGCAAGGTTGAGGTGGTGTGTAACACCGATATCACAAGTTACCAACCGCCAAAACCAAGCAACGGACCTGCTGAGTTTTTCGACTATGTTAGACTTTTTAAGTCTTTTAACATACCGTTTTTGGATAGTGCAGAAGAAGAAGAGAGAGTTGCTACGAAGATGATCCTTGATGAGGAAGAAAATCTAGTGCAAAGACAGCTGTTTGAAAAGTGTCAACCTTCCTCATCAAATGCTATCGATACCCCTGCTGCCTCTCCTGAAGAAGAATTTTTCAATCCGTTTCACTCTCAGCAAGAAACAACCATTGACGAGCTCTCTTCTAACTTGGAAGACAATTTGCATGTCGGTTCTGTTCCGACCACGAGAATTCATAAAGATCACCCTTTGGAGAATGTGATTGGTGATGTGTCCTCCGGTGTACAAACAAGACGTAGCTTGAATGAGCACACCTGTGTTTACACAAGCATTAAGGAGACAGGCATAATCAACGAATGCTTGTACACCTGCTTTATCAGCCAGATTGAACCAAAGAATTATCAAATGGCTCTAAAGGACAGCTCGTGGGTCGAAGCCATGCAAGAAGAGCTGGCTCAATTTAAGAAAATGGAAGTTTGGACTTTGGTTGAAAAACCAAAGAATGTGCATGCGATAGGCACAAAATGGGTTTTTAAGTGCAAGAGAGATGAGAAAGGGATTATTATAAGAAACAAGACGAGGCTAGTAGTTAAAGGTTTTAATCAACAAGAGGGGATTGATTATAATGAAGTGTTCGCTCCTGTGGCAAGATTGGAAGCCATTAGATTGTTTTTGGCATTTGCTGCTTATAAGAAGATGAAGGTATTTCAGTTGGATGTGAAAAGTGCGTTTCTAAATGGGAAAGTTGATGAGGTTGTGTATGTTGAGCAACCTCCGGGTTTTCCTGACCCAGACTTTCCTGATCACGTGTACAAGTTAAGCAAGGCGTTGTATGGACTACATCAGGCACCTCGTGCCTGGTACTCAACCTTATCAGATTACTTGCTTGAAAATGGGTTTGAAAGAGGGAAGATAGATAGCATGTTGTTCGTCAAGAGAGAAGGAAGCGACTTCCTGCTGGTGCAAGTCTACGTGGATGACATTATCTTTGCTGCATCACAAGTCTCCATGTGTCAGGAGTTTGAGGCCGTCATGAAGAAAAGGTTTGAAATGAGTGCTATGGGTGAACTAACTTTCTTTTTAGGATTGCAGGTTGATCAGAAGAAGGATGGGATGTTCATTCATCAGACCAAGTATGTCCATGATGTGCTCAAACTTTTCAAGATGGAGGACAGCACTCCATTTGATACTCCAATCTGCGTCAACCATAAGTTAGGTGCTGAGACAGACAATGACGCAGATGTGGACCCAACTCAGTATCGGGCTATTATAGGTTCTTTAATGTACTTAACTGCTTCTAGGCCTGATATTATGTTTGCAGTTTGTCTTTGTGCTCGTTTTCAGGCAAACCCAAAGGAATCTCACATGAAGGGTGTGAAGAGGATCTTGCGGTATCTCAAAGGCAAACCTAAGCTGGGGTTGTGGTACGCGAAGGGAGGAGACTTGGAGCTAGTCACTTACACATATTCTGATTATGGAGGGTGCAATCAGAGTCGGAAGTCAACAACTGGAGGATGTCAGTTTCTAGGTGGCAGATTGGTGTCGTGGCAATGCAAGAAGCAGACTTCAGTCGCAATTTCAACATGTGAGGCAGAATACATGGCAGCATCCAACTGCTGCTCCCAGGTTCTGTGGATTCAACAACAGTTGCGCGACTATTGTCTGAATTTCTTACTTACTCCTATTTGCATTGATAACACAGCTGCTATCTCAGTAACTAACAATCCCGTGAAGCACAGTAAAACTAAACATATTGACATACGTCATCATTTTATACGGGATTGTGCTGAGAAGAAACTGATTGTGCTTGAAAAGGTGGATACGCTTGATAATTTCGCTGATTTATATACTAAAGCGTTTGACAAATCAAGATTTCAAAACCTTATTGAGCTGAGTGGGATGATCAATCCCGAGTAACCATGCTTTGTGTTTAATTAATTAAAAAAAAAAAAACCGTCACTATCGCTGAGAATTATGTCGATTGCCTCAGTTTGAAGGACATGTCTTAGGATATGTTTGGTCCTCATTTCTACTTGTAGAATATAAGGATAGCCATTAACCAGATGACTGAAAGTGACCGGGGCGGTTTATGATGAGTTTTCATTTTTTCGCTTAAAATTAGTCGATCATACTTAGTTCGAAGGACACATACTAGTATGTGGTCGGTCCAGCTGATCCATTGGATATTCGGGATAGCCGTTGACCTGAAGACTTTGATTTGGTCGGGGCGATAGAAGTTAAATTTTTCCCTTTTAGGGAAATGAAATTATTTTTCAAGTCTACTACTTCGTAAGAAGTTCGTTTGCTATGTTTAACAGAAAATTGATCCAACCTTGGAAAATGATAGATATACTGATTCTGTGTGCTTAACTAGTGAAGTTATTAGGCTTAAAAGGCTTAAGAACAGTAATTGTATGTCATGGTAGCTTTTTATGGTGCGTAAAAGTAGATGTGATACAAACTAAATCTACTCGATTTTACGTGGAAACTCCTTATGAGTTTTGCATGTCTTCATATATATCTTTCCGAATGATAGACAGAAAAGCGATTACCCAGTCATACACGAGCCCGTAAGTGTTCTGATTCCCGTAAAGATAGTGTGTGAAGAAACTGCAGTGATCCAGATTCGGGACTTGCAGTTGTTTACTACTCTGAAGTCTATGTAAATGTTTATCATAAAAAAAAAAATAAAAAAAAAAACCCTTATGAGTAATTGAAACATTCTAGAGCTGACAATGTCAAGACTTCTCAATCATGGAGTAAGAAAGAGAACGGGAAGCAGATAAAGAGTACTTGCAAACTTAATCAGACACTATGGGTCGAAGTCAATTCGGGCTGACTTGGGGAAAGCCAAATACGCTTTGAGAATAGATAGGAGGCATCATAATCTCTGAGTTGTTGCCCACTTAATTTTTGAGCTTAATTGAACTTAACGCGTATAACAGAAACGATGAAAACCATCTTAAGTTATTTACCTGCCTACAACCTGTTTCTTTATGTCATAATACAGCTAAACACGGATCTATGTGACAGTCACGTAGTTAGTATGATTCCTGTTCGAATCTTTTCTAAAACGTAGTAGTCCCTATCGAGACTGAAATTTGATCCCTTGTACTTTAAATTTTTAAAAGTTTTTTCCTATTTATGTAGTTGTTGATTTTATACTTGGTTACTTAGACTTGATCGTGTCATTTAATTCTTTAAGGAAGTTTTAAAACTTAATTGCAAATTGTTCAAATTATAGGGGTTGATTTTGTAAAATTTGATATATCGGAGAACTTGTGAATAACTTCGCCCTAGGCGAAGTTATCCACAACTTCGCCTGTATAAATCCGCCCCTATATAAAGGAATTTTTAAGGTCAACAGTTTCATAATTCTCAAAACCAGCGAACTTATCCTCCGAAATTCCAGCGAAGTTATCGATCTGAACTTATCGATCTTCTGTTGTTCTTATTTCGATTCCATTCCGTGATTCAAGGTGTGTAAGGTTTCTAGTATCGTATAATCAATGTTTTGAGGTTGATCATCGGTCGTTTCGACTCGATTATCGACCTCGTCTTTCGAAACCTTAAACACCCGATTTTCAAGCTTGATATTACGTGATAGTAATTTGCATGAACGTCTAGACCATCATAAAATCGAGTTTTACGGAGTCCACAATCGTTAAAATCACCAACTGCACGTCGTTTCGTAAACCTAACAGTCGCCGATTCAGATTCAGGCGAACTTAAGGATTAGGCGAAGTTATCCGTAACTTCGCCTAAAGTTTAACTTCGCCTGAGGCGATGTTGTGGTGAGGCGAAGTTATCATTAACTTCGCCTGGACCTTTTTACTTATTAGTTATTAGACGAACTTAAAGATGAAGCGAAGTTGTTCCCAACTTCGCCCCATCTTTAACTTCGCCTATAGAGAGTGTATCACAACTTCGCTCATGGTAACAAGCGAACTTGTGTTATGCCTTAACGTGTATCTAACTTGGTTCGTTTGTTGCAGATATGGCTGCTGTTGCTGGTGCTGGAGGTGCTGGTGGCGATGACGGGGGAGATAACCAGAGACAATTCTTCCCTGGGCATAATATGTATATTACGTTAGACCCAGAAGCGAGTGGTGTGGAGGATTACCGCGAAATCATCACTTTCCTCCTTCGCTCGCGGATATTCCACGTGATCACCACTACTCTGCCGATATCCTTACCCAATGTTGAGGATTTTTGGCAGACGGTGGAATACGATTGCCGCGTTGAGCCCCCGGTTATGCGAGCAACCGTCAACAATCAAGAAGTTCAGTTCTCTTCTGAACAAATCCGGGCGGCTTTACGTTTCGGGAATGAGACCAGGGATGACCCGACGGACTTTGTGGCTCCTTTTCGAGATGGAGCATTTTTGAGGATGGGTTATTCAAGTCCCTTGGGGGATTCGCAGAGAAGGAAGGGTTTTCTGCTTGACCAGTGGCGCTTTCTCATGCATGTTATGATAGTATGCATGTCAGGGAGAAAGGCGGGCACTGATGGCATGGGCGCGACCATGCAGTCAGCGATGACTGCTCTGACATACAACAAGCGATTCAGCTTTAGTCAGATGGTCTTTTACGAGATTGATCGTCAATGAAGAGCGATGGCGCGTGAGCGATTCATCATGTATCCAAGATTCCTACAAATGATCTTGAATCATGTTACTCCAACACTTCCTCAGCGTCGTCCGATCCGATATGTAGAGAGTGTGAACAAACGGATCTTCGCCCAGTGTCGATCCTCCAGTGCGAGGAGCAAACCTGAGCTTCGTCCTCGCCATACTCCACTCTTTGGGTACTTAATCAACCCGGAGTATGTGCCTGCTCGTGGGGATGAGTTTAGGGACCCGGCACCACAACAGGCAGGAGCACCTCAAGCTATACCTGCTGCTCATGTTGTGTCACCGGAGGAGAACGTGAACCTTGATGCAGAATTTGGTGGTCAAGGCTTCTTTGATATGGATCGGGTGGATCCAGAGGAGAACGTTCAGGTCCCTGTTGAACGTGCCTCGACTGTGCATGTTACTAGGGCAGCTACAACGGTGGCTGGCTCAGAATCTGATGATGAAGTGGCAGAGGCGAGAAGGATTATGGTGACTCGAGAAAGACTACATGGGAAAAGAAAGAGAACAAATGATGATGACGAGTCAGACTTTGAGGAAGAGGTACAACAGTTGATAAGAAGGTCAAGAAGGGAACGGATAGGTGCAGGATCAGGAGCCGGTGAAAGCTCTAGGGTGGTACGTTTCACTCCACCAGCACTATCCGGTATGACAATGGTTCCCTCGTCACTACAGGTTACAAGGCCAAGCGCTACGGGTGTTCCCGTGGTGGCTACCTCGTCTACATTTGGCCTCCCATCCACTACTTTCCAACTTTCGACTCCCGTGATCGTTTCGTTGCCGCCTCCGACTGTTACTCCATCGGAGGTCGTGGCACGCTTTATTGAGTCGACTGTTGTGGCCACTGCAGGGCTATCGGTGACGATACCACCTGCGGTTACGTCTATTTCTACTTCTGAGGTCCCGGTGACATCGGAAATCCCTCCTCAGTACACTCAAGACATATCACATATGAGGTTCGATTTCGATGCAACCCTCTCAGACTCAGAACGAATAGCAGCACTGGAACGGGTCGTGGCAGAACAATCAAGGGTGAATCTTATCCAGACCCAGGCTATTCAACGCCTAGTTGCAGAGAATCAGATGCAGTCGTCCCTGCTGGTAGAACATGGAAGGATCATAGATGCTCTGAAGGAGTTCTTGGCATCTCAGGGGGAGACGAGCTGTAAAGGCGACGAGCTCAGGACAAAGAAGAGGAATGACAGAGACGATGATCCCAATGCATCGAAAGGTGCAGGTGGTGAGTTGCCAAGAACTACTCAAGCTCTTGGGACTTCCACAGCTCAGGGGGAGTCTGCAGGTGCAGCTGGATGATGAGTGACGACGAGGTGGTGATGGTAGATGACGAGGAGATGGGAGATGATGTGATCGATGCCTTGAAGGAATTAGATGATGATATGTTGGATGATGAGTTTATGTGTGAAGATGATGTTCTACCAGTCGAAGAGATTGAAAAGATTGGTGCTGAAATAGTGATTGAAGATGATGTTGAAGAGGGTGAAATAGTTGAGGAGAATGTTGAACACGAGATCCCTGAAGTTGAAAAGTCAGATGTATGTCAAGATACAGCAGGTGATGATACAGAATGGGAGGAGCAACCTAGATGGAAGGAAGGCTATGCTCATTGGTTTATCAAAACTAAGAAGCCTGCTGTTCCAACCATGTTCAAGAAAAGTTATAATATCAAAGGCTATGCTGAATCAAAGAAAGGAATTATCTGTTGGCTATATGATGAACAGTTAAAAGTGTTCGTGTTGAAAAGATATGATGGGATCCAATACTTTAAGAGGACGTTGAGATCTCTCAATACATTGCCTGAATGTGAGGTGAAGGATTTGGCTAGATTGGGGTTGATTAATAGAAGCAACGATAACTTGGCCAGAGTTATTGGGAAGATCGTGTGGAAAGAAAGTATTAAAGAAAAGAAGTTTGAGTTATTAAAGCCACAGAAGGGAAAGCTAGTGGAAGATAAGGAAAGAGGAATGAGAGCAGATGGCAAGCCATGGATGGTAATGAAGTACAAACCGATTCGATGCATGAAAGAGGTTCCAATGAAGACTATGCCTCAAGATGTGTTGAAAGATCTTAAATGGTGGTATGTTGATTGCCAGACTGCTGAAGCCGTGATGGAAGACGAAGATGAACAAGAAGTGCTAAGAGTGTATGATCCGATGCATCTTGTTAACTTATCGAAAGCTGATCTGCAGGTGTTAAATGAAAAGAAGATATTTTATATTCCTGCTTGGAAAGACGAAGCGAGGAAATATCAGCGAGTAGTCACGGTATGCGTGAGAGAAGGAGTACATGCATGAAGACCAAGAGATTGAAGATTACAAGACACGTGCTTGAAGATCAAGACATGAAGCTACTGCCAAGGGGGAGTCTGTTGGTGCATAATGTCAGTAGTTCATAGTCTAGTGTCTGTAATCGAGTCTGTAATGATTAATTATGTTTTATATGTCTTAAGCGAAGTTGCTGACAAGTTCGCTGTTTAGGCGAACTTGTTAGTCAAGTGAAGTTATGGACAACTTCGCCTGAACATGCCAGGCGAAGTTGTCGTGTATTTAAATAGGTTACGGTTTTGTTTGAGTGGAGTTGTTGAAACAGTTGTTAGTTGACCGATAGTTGAACCAGAGAGTTCGGGTCTGTAATAGTGATATCGTATCACGTGTTTTGGTTATAATATAACGTGTTTGTTTATCGTATCGTGTTTGATCTATTCGTGTCTTCTACGCTCGTAACGACCTACGCAGGGATTCCGCACCTACGTAGATCGAGATATCTCGTGTTGATCCGTCCAGGGAACCTACAACTGGCTTTTATTTTTACCAAGTAGCTGTTTTCTTTAGTTTTAGAATAATGATGTTCTTCTTTTAGATTTTTAAATTGAGTGTCCAAACTAACAAACTGATCAGTTAATGCTTTCAATTGATCAGACAGTTTTTCACAATGTTCACAATGAGATTCAGAACATATCTCTGAGCAAACTGTTGTTCAGCTGATTTGATACTCATAGGCATCTGTGTGTAGTTCTTGCTAGAAGCATTGGTTGAGAAATTACCAGCTGTGGTTTGAGGTTTTGAGGAACTACTACCTCCTACTACAAAACAAACGTTACCATCTATATTGAGAATCACATGACCATCTGGATTGGAGTTTGGTTCCCCCTTTGAGTAGTAGGCAGTGGATTCTGTTTTTGAACTTGAGTTTTGAGTAACTTTAGCACCATAAATTCCCGGATCCTGAACCTGATCAGTAGGTGTCTCCTTTCGAGCCATGTTAAGTTCAAAATTCCGTAACCTATTTACCACCGTCTCCAAATTAATCTTCTCAAAGTCCTTATCTTCTCTCATCAGAACAGTGTACATCTCTCATTTTGGTGGGAGAGCATCAAGAAGCTTTTCCACTATCTCTTCTTCCTTGTATTCAATGGAGTAGTTATTTAGCTCAGTCATCAGATGATAATATCGTGTGATGATGTCATCAAGTGATTCATTTTTCAGATACTTGAATACTGAGAATTGGGTTTTCAGCAGCTTTGTTTTGGAGGTTCCTATCCCAACATTTCCATCATATCTATTCTCTAGTGCTTCCCATAGCTCTCTAGCAGTTTTGTATTTTTTGAAAGTATGAAAAATCTCTTGTGGAAGTGCCATCGTTATAGCTGCGTGCGCTTTACTTTTGCCTCATACATTTTCTTTTCATCATCTATCATCTTACTGTACTTCTTAATCTGTTCACGACATTCAAACATGGACGTTGGTGGAATGTACCCGTCTTGAATGCAGACCCACATCTTTGCGTCTTGATACTTAACATATTGCTCAAATCTATCTTTCCATGCAATGAAATCAGTACCTTTAAGCAGTTTTGGAGCTTTAGTTGCTGAACCAGCTTCAACCTCCATCTTTACCAGTTCAGTGATGTTTATCGAAATCATATTTGAACGAAACGAGGCTTAGAACTTAAAAATAAGATTCTGTATGCAGTAGGCAGCAAGGTTACTACAACTTCACTTGTAACTTCGTTTAAGACAACTTCGCAGACTCTAAACTTCACTACCTAACAACTTAGCTTGCTGCACAACTTCACTGACTATCTAACTTCACTAGTTACACAACTTCGCTAGTCACAACTTCGCTGAAACCCTATATCTTCGCTAAAACCCTAGTATGGGCGACGACAACTTCGCCAGAAGAACAAGGAGTTTTGCAGGTAAGGTTGGTTGATTTCGAGGGACGCGAGGGTGATTTGAATGTGTATTTGATGAGTCATGAGGAACAACTGACAAAAACGAGGTTTTTCAACGTAGAATAGTTCCGCGAAATGTCTAACAAAACAATCTTAACACCCGTGTGATAATCCCGAACCACACAATCACGAGAAAAATGCTCTGATACCAATTGTAGGTTCCCAGTCGGATATACAAAGGAGTATCTCGTAACACAAGGGTGCGGAATCCCCACGTATACGATACGAGTGGCGAGACGATTAACACGTTGAATCTATATGAACACATGAGGATATATGATAATACTTGTAATATTTCAATGTGTAATAGCCACCGAAACAAACACGTGATTCAGAGAATCACCAAAGCCAATCGTTCAAAAAAGTCTACTAAACAAGCCGAAGTTAAGAGTTGATATAACTCGACAACTTCGCCTAACATACTAGGCGAAGTTGTCTTAACTTCGCTAACTTCAAGTTCGCTACAAACAAAGGCGAACATATAAAACACATTCAACACAAAATTACCAATCTAAACGATTACAGACACAAATAAACACGAGATACTGAACTACTTACATCATGCACCAACATTGCGATTGTTGGTTCTCTGCTGGTTCTGTTGATATTGATGCTGCTGGCTTCTTGGCTGGGTTTGGAACTGGTTCATTTGAAAGTTTCTTGCCATGTTACATTCTCTTGCAAAGTGACCTGGCTGTTGGCAGTTATAGCAAATGGGCTTTTGACTTATCAAAACCAATTCTTTCATTAGGCCCTGATAGAAGTGATCTACCAGTCCTGTTGTATAGCCTTTTTCTTCTAAGAGCCAACATAGTTGCTTGCCATTTCAAATCCATATCCTCCAAATCATCAGCATCTATCTGCTCAATGTCATCCTGGATGACACTGGTATGGATCAGATTCTTAGCTACAAAAGCATTGTATGATTCTGTAAACATGGAGAACAAAGCCTGTGTTTCACTTCCTTGGCCATTTCCACCACCAGTGTAAGGAACTTGCCCGCTTGCCATTGAGGCAGAATCAGTATCATCTATCAACTTGACATTGAACCTTTGCTGGTTACCATTGTGACTTGTAATACTACCAACTAAAGATTTTGGTGTGTCAACACCATGCTCAACTGGTTCTTCAGTTATGGGAATCTGTTGTTGGTTTTTGGTTGACAAGTTACTCATAGGTGCAATTAGAGCATTAGTGACCCGGAAGCATGGCTTCTCTTCTTTGATCATCTCATTTTCAATCATTTCTATTTATGCAGCTTGAAGGAAGCACACTACATCATCCAGTTTCAAATCATTGAAATTGGGCTTTTGAAGGATGAATATGCAGGCAGTGCACCATTCCTTAGTCATTGAGTTGAGCAGCTTGGTATTAAATCAAAATCAGTCATGACATAGTCAGTTGTTCTTAACTCATTCACAATTGCTAGAAATCTTTCTAGAATTGTCTTCAATCTCTCTCCATCTGTATACTTAAACTTCTCCAATTTTTCCTTCAACCTTTGCTTTTTGATGTTCTTCAACTCTATGTTTCCCTCAAACATCTCAAGAATTGCATCATACATTTCCTTTGAAGTAGGATGATGTGCAACCTTGGTCGGTATTTCCCAAGACAGTCCTAGCTTTATCATGGCTAAGGCTCTGTCATCCACCTTCCCCAGTCTTTCATTAACAGCTGCAGTTGCAGCTGGATTTGCACCCTCAGTTGTGTCTTGTGGACCATTCTTGATGGAGTTCCACAAATCCACATCATTAAACAAACAGCTGCCTCAAATAAGACCTTCCATTTTGTAAAGTTTTCCTATCCATAAAGTATAGGAAACTTCTTAGAAGACACTTCTTGTTCGAGAAGTTGTAGATCTGGACAGAATTGAAGAAAAGAGAGAAGCTAACGTCACTCTTCAATGGAACAGTGCTTTGCTTACGTCTTTGTTCTTCAGATCTTCAATCAGCAACAAGTTTCTTACTAAAATAGCAGCAACAAGCTCTGATACCACTTTTCAGGTCCCAGATTTCAGGTTGATCTTACACAAATCAAGTCATAACTCACACAAATAAATGTGTTGACAAGTAAGTTAATGACAGGTTGCAATATTTAGAAAGAAAACCGTTTGTTAAAGGCGGAATCAATAACAAATGATTGTGGATGCTAAACGATTAATCAAAAGTAACTAACGCACACAAGATTCACTCAAAAGATTTCCATTCATATAATACAAATCATACAAATGATAATCGATTTAGGGTTTCTTGATAGGAAAGTTATATCCGTACAATTTTTAGGACAACCGTCACTTTCAAGAAATATTCTTTCTTATCCGAAAAGTGTAAAGGCTAAATTCGTTTTAAGAGGCGTGCCCTAAATTATTCCTTTTATAGGCCTAACACCCCCTTTACAGCGGTCATTCCTTCTAGAAACCCTAAATAACAAAACATATTAAAATTACATATTCAAAATTATTCTAAGTGTAAAACAAGTCTTTCGGGTAGGCTTTGCAGCAGTATTGATTTTTCCGAGTAGACTGTGTGCTCTGCCTTCCTTTAGTACTTGGTAACATAGAAGTGTGCCCGGAAACAGTTTCCGAGTAGACTTTACTTAAAGAATATTTCACCAAGTGAAGTACTCACCGGGTAGACTTCAATCTTCTTGACTTTATCAGACTTTGCCCGAAAAATTCTTACGAGAAACCTTGTTCTTCAATGGTCCCTTCAACTCTTTACTAGAAAATAGCTTATTAGCAAAGTGTGCCCGGTAGCACTATTCCTTGCTTGAGTTGAACCCTGCCCGATGTTACTTAGAATTATTTCATTATTAACCAAGCTTACTTGGACCACAATTATTAATGAATACCTTGCCCGGTCTTCCAATTACTTGGCTTCAAGAGCTTGGTTAGCCAAGAGCCTACTCTGGAGTATACCTTACTCGGCTAAGAAGAACAACCTTGCTTGATAAAGTGATCCTTGCCCGGGTATGTACTAACTAGTGAACCTTGCCCGGTTATACACTAATTTGCCAACCGTGCCCGGATATCCACTTAAGAAGAATTCTAGAATATAACCTAGCCCGATGGACAAAATATCATGCCCGGCTAAGTAAAACCTTGCTCGGAAGTCTAAGGTGTGCCCGGTTCCATACTTAGCGAATTCTGAGGAGGTTGAGAAAATTCAAATCTTCCATATACTTCATTTTAGGTCAAATCTTTGACTCAACAGCATATCATTTGCTCACTATGGAAGGCAACAGGTTACCAAGATCATGGAATGCTATCCACCTCAAGAAGTACTTCTTCTGATCAGGATCAAGTATCCTTTGAGGACACAATATTCTTAGAGGATCAAGGATCCCAAAATTGGTAATATATATCTTATCACTTATTCTTTTCAAATTTTTATTATTAATTCAAGGGTAATATATTCTTAATGATTTGTTTCTTTCAAGTTTTAAGCAACAATGCAGGATATTAGTAAGGTATTCAATGATCAAGAGGTTGGCCACCTCTCCTTTACATATAAGGTACTTTACTACTTCCCTTGGCCTAGCCCACGATTAGGTATGACCCCCGATGGTCATATCCCCTAAGGTTTAAAGGTTTTAACCTTTCTTATGAATTAGAGTTTCTACACTCTCGCCTGTATCGCATGCTATCCAACGTATAGTCCGGAGCAGCGGGACAAGTACTCGTTTAGTGGCTGACAATTTCGTTGTCTTTGGCTATATGGAGGATCCTACGATTTATGGTAGACGTACCATACCACCGGTTAATAACATTTTCATGTTATCTTACGTTTGGGCAAAATCCCGGTTTGGGCGAGTCCCCAGTTGACTTCCGTATCTTTGCGTCAGTCCCCAGTTTTTGGGCTTGTTCCCAGATTTTGGGCTTGTCCCCAGTTTGTGGGCTTGTCTTTAGTTTGTGGGCGTGTCCCCAGTTTTTGGGCTTGTCCCCAGTTCACGGGTTTGTCCCCAGTTGAATGGGCTGGTCCCCAGTTTATTTATGGGCTTGTCCCCAGCTTAATGGGTCTAACCCTAGTTAATATTATAAGTTGTTTGCAACAGATTTTTTAAGTTCATTTTGAGGATCAAGACTTATGGATTCAAAATCCTTAGCATATTTCTACAAGGATCGTCAAAGGTTCTGTACTTATGGTCACTTAGGTCTATATAAACCTTGTGGTACAATTCCTACTTAAAACTTTGTACTAGTTTAGCTACTATTATTATAAGGGTTTGACGTTTTTGGATTATCCCTTTAAGGATATTCGATTCTGAATGTTTGTATCAGTATTTAAGGATATTCTATCCTTAAGTTTTTTTTTTCTAAAAAGAATATTCTTTCCTGGAAACTTCTTTCAAGCAAGAATGATCTTTGGAATTTTCAATAAGGCTAAAACTACATCAAAAGATATTTCAAAGTAACAAATAACATACAAATAGTTAAAAGTTCTTAATTATTATTAAACATAAGTCAATTGGACTTATCCAAAATCCTTAACCCGGATTTCACCATGCAAAAGATGGACCATCAACCTGGGTTAAGTAAGTAGTACTAATTGTTCATAAGTGCAGGAAAATAATGAACAGGGACACCAAAGGTTTCATCCCCACAAACAGAGGATCCATCCACCTTTGCTACCCCCGCAAATTGTCTTAAGGATTATGGATCCTTTACCCTAGTTACTACTTTCTATTACAAACCATAGCCATTGTTCATAAAAACATCATTAAACAAAATAAAGAAAACGGGTTTGGGCCATGTCTTCTATATCCTTCATCGCCCATTTACGCGGCTGCTTCACCCTCCGTGGTTGCTTCCTTTCCTTCTTCAGCCTCCTCTGCATCCTTCACACCACTTGAACCTGCTCCACCCGCATCGGTCATCTCACCTTCTTCTTCGTCCTCACCTCCACCCAAGTCAGACAAGGATTGCTTCCACTGCTTGATGTCCCATGAGAATTTATCAAAATGTGGGTCATTAGCCTCAGTTACCAGCTTGATCCTAGCATAGAGAACTGATTTAGCTGCCCAGATCTTTGCCTCGTTGGTAGCTCGGTTGATTTCATCCTGCATTTGGACCGCGAGTGTGGATGCGTGATCCTCCGCCTGATTCTTCTCCTTGGTCATTTTTAAGAGAGCCTTATCTTTAGCAGCAGCCATGGACTTCATCGCAGCAAGAGTCTCCTCATATTCTCCAACAATCTTCTATGATGGCTTCGATCAGAATTAGCAGCCTATATAAGAAAACAGGACAAGCTTAGAAGAATACTTGAGCAATAAAGATTGAAAGGATAAAGGATCCTTACGGTCGAAAGCATCTCAAGAAGCTGTTTCTCGGTCTCAAAGGGGTTCTCTGGTTCAGAGCTCTACTTCCTCTTTGCTCCTGACTTGGCTCGGGTTGTGACTGGACGAGGCTCAAGCACTGGAGTCGATTTCGGGGTCTCCTTCTTTATGAACATGCAGTCAATGTCTTCGAGAGAAAACTTGGATGTGGATTTTCCAGACTTCTAAGCACCTATAAACAGTAATTCGCAAATAAGTTTACAATTACTTTTACCAATATTAAAATTTGTTATACTTACTTGACATGTGTGACTCTGAGTTTGATTCCTGAAAAGCTTCAATAAACTTGGCTTGAAAGGTTCTTATTGTAGGATCCATTGACAAGAATTTCTTGACTCTCTCTTCAACTCCAGGAAGCTCGGACAGTAGAGCAAAGTTTTCAACAACATCTGAAAGGAAAAGATGTTAGCATAAGAATCGAGTATCCTATTGTTGCAACCTAAGGATCCTAGATCCTACCCTTCCGGATCCACTTTTTGGGAAGAGCGGGTCCACCCAGAATAGAATCCTTTTTTACGAAGAAAAATTGATTCCTCCAGAGGGTACCGCTCAGAGTAACCTTGGAAATAGGGATCACTTGGCGAGGTTTCGATTTAAAAACAAAACGTTTGGAGCTGTGAGTAACCAAGTTGTATAGATAAGCTAGCTCTGACAAGCCGAACTCAACACCTTCCTCCTCGGTTATCCTTTCTACAACGTGAAGAACTCTCCACAACATAGGCATGGTTTGGATGTAGCTGATTCCCGTCAAGGTGAAGAAACTTTGGGTGAATCAGGAAAGGGGTATTTGAAGCCTATTAGGAATGGGTGGGCTGGAAAACCAACCCAGTTTTTTGATATACAGTCGCTGCGGGCTGATGAATCTAAAAATCGGAAAATAGTGTTGGCCGGAAAATGTGATCGTATGTCGTCAATTACTGGATCTGTAAACTTACAGATCTCAAAGGATGGGGCTTGAAGAATACCTTGCGAATAGATTTCGTCGGGGTTGATATGGTTGGAAGAGGAAGAAGAAAAGGATACAGAAACAGTAGACATGTTCAAAGAAAATAAAAGAAGAAGAAGAAAGAAGAATGCCTGAGGGATGGCTGGATGTGTGGTTATAATATGGTTATAATCATCGCATATATAGGCGTATATGTAGGATTTTAGTGATAATAACCGTCTAACACATGTCTAATCGTTTCCAATTTGCAGGAATTTGAATATCAAAATGATAGTGGTGTTCCCTTATCACCCACCATTTTGGGGGCAATTGTTAGGGCATGAATTTTATGCTGAGGATCCATTATTCTTGACTGTCTTGTGGATAGATTATCCTTGAGATATGTTTCAAGTTATAAAGGATCAAGGATCCTCGGTATTATGTATTTACTAATGACTGTATTTGAATGGTGATGTGTTAGCCAGGTATAACGATTTTATGACTTGGTCTACCTTAAAGTTCGCTACTGGAAGCTCCAAGCACGTGGTTAATGAGCGTTGAAGGAGTTATGGAAGAAATGGCAGATTGTTAGGAATTCTTGTTAGTTGATTTTTACTTTATAAACATCGAGATAACGATCGATTAGACTCACTTGTATTCACACACACTAAGTGCAGAACTCATACTTCTCTCTACACATTAGCATTCATTGTAACATTGATCGAAATATCCAAAACACTTGTAACCTTTTTGTGATTAATAAATTGGTGATCGACGAGTTGTCATCACCCGGGGTTTTTTTCTTTTGATCTGAACAAGATCAAAGGGTTTTTCCTTTCAACAAATCACGGTGTTCATCTCTATTTCGTACATATATTCGTTGTTATCATTTTAGCACTAAACCTCACATAACAGATTTGGATACATTATCCTTAGCAGATTTTTTGTCCATAAATATATGTATATATATATATATATATATATATATATTAGACAAAGTAAAGATATTTTTACAAACATAAATGTATATAAATTTATTAAATGTATTTTTAATTTAAAAGAACTAGTTAAAACAAATCTCTTTATATAAACTATAAAATCGTTATAATTATCAATTTAAGTATTTTTTATGTATTTTATAATTAAATCATGTTATTTATGGTAAAACTTTGAAAATAAATTTAATAATAAATATCTAACCTTTGTAAGAAGATACCCGATCATCATCAAATTTCCAAGTCTCTATCTAGTTTTAGATTCGCCGTTGAAATTATATTTATTTACGTAATTATTGTTACTTAGGATTTCTCGTTGATAATTTCCGAAGTGTGTGACTCTTGTTTGCTACCGTTCTTACCGCATTCCTTTTTCTCCTGCTAAATAGCTAAGGTGTGTAATCACTCCCCATTTTACTTATTTAAAATATTTTGGGTACATATGCGTATTTACAGTAGTTATCTACTATCTAGTATTCAAAACCGCAACTGTTTAATCCTTGTGTGTGTTAGTGCACTGAAATTTGACACTGTGGATATATTATCCTGGCATATAATCTGGATCAATTATCCTTAGAATGTTTTGCAGATCCTGTCAGGATCAAAGATCCTCAGTACTTATTATTTATCAACGATTGTCTCTTTGTTATGTTGATATTTTTGATAGGTACAAAGGCTAATGACCAAGTCCAACCTATGATCTCGCAATCAAAGTCATTAAACAACGTATTTAATGCATTAAATGGCTACAATGAAGACATGGAAGGAATGGCTTGATTAGTGGCTAAAAAATAGGAGATTTACTTATTGTATTTCATGTATAAATAAAAGCTTGATCAGCTTGGTTTAGACACATCATAACACAGCAGCATACACAACATTTCTCTGTAACACACACACACTTAGATTCATTGGATTCGTTGATCATAGTTTCCAACCCTTGTAACACCCTTTTTTGATTTATATAAGTGGTGATAGATAGTTGTCATCACCCGGGGTTTTTGTGATGGCGATCCGACCAAGATCAAGGGCTTTTCCTCGTAACATATCCTTGTGTTCATCATTATTTCGTTTACATATTCATTATTATCAATCTAGCACTAAACCTCACAATTACGAATTTGGTTACATTATCCTTAGTCGAAATTTGACCAAAACAACTTGGCGCCCACTTTGGGGCAATTTGTGCTATAATCTAGAAAATACCCTATCAATATTCAACCTTTTATACCCATATCACCATCAATGGACTCTCAACAATCTTCTGCTGTAACACCCCGTAACCGCAGCGGAAACGTAAACGGGATGCAACAGACACCTCTGATATCAACCACATTGTTTATAAAGAAAACTGAATACATTAACATACTTCAAAATTACATTATCTCATATTTCATTACCGTCTAGGTGATACACACATCATACAATACGATACACAATTCTATTTAATATAATGTATTCTAAGATCCCGCATGCAAATCTTACACACATCAAGCACTTAGCACGTAAGCAATCACTTCATCTTAATTGTACCTGAAAAGCATGTGAGAAAACGGGTCAACTACGAATAGTTGGTGAGTTTCACAATTTGAGTAAACCATGATAAATCCATATCAAAATATAATGTTATCGATGTAATTATGCTGAGCCCACAAGTGAAACCTCTGTTAACCCAGTACTGTACCCGTTCCGGGGGCAATGTTAACCCAGAAACACTTCTAGGGACATCTGGGGACACTGTTAACCCAGTACAGTACCCATTCCAGGGGCAATTTTAACCCAGAAACACTTCTAGGGACATCTGGGGACACTGTTAACCCAGTACTGTACCCATTCCGGGGGCATTGTTAACCCAGAAACACTTCTAGGGACATCTGGGGACACAGTTAACCCAGTACTGTACCCATTCCGGGGGCAATGCTAACCCAGAAACACTTCTAGGGACATATGCGGACACTGTTAACCCAGTACTGTACCCATTCCGTACGATTCCCGTACAATCAAATATTTATAAATACACGCAAATCCATGCGTTCAGTATGTACTTAAACATTTCAATAGTAACATGCTTTCCGCCCCGGGAAAATATTTAAAAACAATTCAGAAAAAGGGGCTCGTGAAACTCACCTTATCACATGCAAGTAGGTAACAACAGTCATTATCAGTTAATACGTCCAATCTGTAATATGATCCCTACGATCGTTACTATACAATCACTATTAATATAACTTTAACCGTGTTAACCGGTACATCTGGGGCACTGTTAACCCAGTACTGTACCCGTTCCGGGGGCAATGTTAACCCATAACTGTACCCGTTCCGGGGGCAATGTTAACCCAGAACACTTCTCCGGACCCAGATTGTGATTTCGTTTAGAGTTCAACAGTCAAACTTAATATTAGTTTGTTTCCACGTTTTGCGTGCCTAGCACGGTTATCCGTTTTTACGTTTCAAAAATTGAGTTTGGTCACACACGACCCGAAAATAGTTGTTGACTGATAACTTAATTAATGTTGTGAAATTAGAGCTCGGTTTAGACGCCCCGATTGGCCGCGGGCCCCGTTTCCGTCTTTAGTGTACCGGAAACCGTTAAATCGGATAAAAATTACCTGAATCATCCGAATTATATTCGGATGATTTATTTTTACTTGTTTAACTCAATTATAAGAAAATAGTTCATTTTTAGGGTTTTTATACACCGGTCAGCTCGTTTATGCGAACTTTACCGGTTTACGCGTTTTAAACTTTAAAAGTTTGTTTTTGCACAAATAATTATCCGTTTAATCTCGTATCTTGAAATTTTGCACAAATCACTTTTTGACAGTGGGGGATTTTATAAAAATATTTCCAGAATTAATTTTTATATTTAAAATTTATTTATCTATTTTTAAACACCATTTAAACACTAAATATGTCGTAAATACCAAACGACCTTAGAAAAATCCCAAATCTTTCCTGGATGTCCCCTGCCATCCACATAGTCCCCTGTAATTTTTCCAGAACCAAAATCTCTTTTTACATGCCATTTTTACTAAAACCGAGCTAGAAAATCCTAGAACTAGTTTAACCGAAAAGCCTACTTAGACTTCTCCAACTGACCTAAAATTTTGTGTGTGACTTATACATAATATAAAAAGCTTATCTGCAATTTTCCAGAATTTTTAATGATGTTTAACTATTTTTCACCATTTTTATCCAAAACCGAGCATTAAATTCACCAAATATTCATCCTTTGTCCAAAAATTACCAAATATTCACAGAGCTCATATTTTCATGTATTTAACACCTCTGTAAAATTTCATGACCTAACTCTAAACCATCCACAATCTGTCCAAAAATCCATAACTGAACATAAACCGAATATACCTTTTGTTTTCCGCCACTACAAGCTACACACTCGTCTTTACGCCTTATTTACCACTAAATACAGAACCTACAACCAACATACCACAATACCAAGCAAGTTACACTCACAATCAAGCCTCTTACACTATAGTTTCGGTTATTGTTTCAAAACTAAAGTTTAAACCGTAAAAATTCGTTTTTGGTTCGTTTAACTCCTTTCTTGGACCAAGATCCCTTGTATAACCCGTATACATCACTTGATCATGCAAGAATCGGTTTTCATCTTTGAAACCTCATTTTCTTGCAAATAAACTCAAGAAACGAAGATGGAAACGTGAATAACTCGACTTTTTACCTCGGTTTCCTTGCTAAAATCTCGGTTTTTAGATGATATTGTGGAGAGAATTGAAGGATAATGCCATGGTTGCTTAGAAAAAAGAAATGAAGGAATGGGGTTATCCCCTTGAGTCCGATCGGAAGTTTGAGGGGGTGGGGTGGGACCCACCTTTTCATTCTTAGCCACATATTTAGATTTCAGAAATCCGGATAATGTTTTGGATAATTTGGTTCAGTTCGTTTTTCAGTTAAATGTTTAATTCGGCCTAAAACGAGGCTAAAACGGTCGTTTTCGGCTTAAAAATGAAATTTATATAAAACCGATTTAAAAACTTTAAAAACTTAACCCATGACATTTATTAACTTAAAACATCATATTATTAATTATTGCGCATCTTTTTCGGCTTGATCGATCGTCTCTTGCTCGGTTTGGTATTAAAGGTTTCGTTTAACGTACCGACGTACCATTAAATTTAAAATTCTTTTTCTGTGCCGTACTTTACTTATCCCGAAGCATTAATGCTTCGTAAAATCACTAAATATTATAGATATCGTCTATAATTGAACCCTCGATTCGTTCGGCTTTCAATAACTATCGATCGATTAATCGCATATTCAATACGATGAATTATATATTCACGTACAATCAGTACAGTGAACCATGTATTCTCGTATAATTACTATGGTAATTCATGTACCCGACATTAAATATAAGGTAACTATTGTCTACCGGTTAGGGTATACCTGGTTTAGTCGGAATCGTTACATTCTCCCCCCGTTAAGAAATTTCGTCCTCGAAATTTTACACGCCCACTATCCCCTTCCGAGAGAAAGGTGGGGGTTTTTCCTTCAGAATTCACCCTCGCGTTACCAGGTATAATCTGGCCCTCGCTGTGAATTCCACTTAATCTTAATCAATAAAGCTTGGTGTGTCCAAACTGTTTAGTTTTCCCGTCTACTATCTCTACGGAATTATTTATGATATCAAGCATGTTTTCTATGAGTACCTCCATTACTAGTACTTTCGTTGCCTCATCGCTTAGGTACTTTTCAATCCGTATACATGGCAAAATATCACGTATAGTACTTAGCCCCTGGAGTACTTTAATCGATAAACTAAATGACCAATCATGGAGATAGTCTCATGAGGTCCAATATTAAGGAGCTATTTTCGGTTTTGCCAAACCTCATATCACCTCTCTAAGGTGATGCCTTAAAAAAAATGTCTTGTCACCTCTTTCCAGTGACAATGGTTTTCTTTGAATGTTGGCATAAATCCTTTGCCAATCTCGCGCTGCTTTCAACTTATCTTAAATATTATAATTCCGATTGGTTGATTCTCGAATCAATTCAAATCTTATGGCTTGAGTGACGCCCATTTTCAATTTAACAATTTGGTGATAATTACTTCACCCATAGAAAGCTTCAAGCTCTCGATGCTTCCTTCCCCGCCTTCCAATAATGGAAGTAGGATGACTATTTCGATCTATGCGCTTCGTCCATGATTAAATCACGAAGGTCATGGAGGGTCGGGACCCAAACCCGATTTTTGAAATAGAGAATTTCGTCCACGCGCTGTTCGAAATTCTTCTCATTGTCGTAAGGTCCCTCCTTTTCCAATTGTTCCTCTTTCAACGCCTCACGTTGAGCGACTCGAATCAGGTCCGAAAGGTTCGACTGGACTATCATCCCTAGCGCTCTCACTCGTAATGGCTTAACCCGATCTTTCTTACTCAAGGCATCGGCTACGACGTTAGCCTTGCCGGGGTGATAATGGATGTCACAGTCATAATCGCTTAACAACTCGACCCATCTTCGTTGCCTCATATTCAGTTCTTTCTGATCGAATATGTGCTGCAACTTTTATGATCGGTGAAGATGGTGCACTTCGTACCGTAGAGATAATGTCTCCAGATTTTAAGCGCGAAGATAATCCGCTCCCAGTTCTAAGTCGTGAGTAGTGTAATTTTTCTCGTGTACTTTTAACTGTCGGGAAGCATAGGCTATAACCTTATTATTTTGCATCAACACGCATCCTAACCCTCTACGCGATGCGTCACAATACGCGACAAAACCATCGTCTCCATCGGGGAGACTTAAAATCGGCGCTTGGCACAATTTTTGCTTTAACGTTTGAACTCCGTTTCCTGCTCTTCTCCCCTTTCATACTTTCGATCCTTTTGAGTCAGGAGAGTTAAAGGTTGGGCGATGCTGGAAAAGTTCTCTATAAATAGACGATAATATCCACCTAAGACTAAGAATTGGCGGATTTCCTTTGGCGATTTAGGCGCTTGCCAATTCTTAATTGCTTCAACCTTACTCTGATCAACGTGTATTCCTTGATGGTTTACTACGTGACCGAGGAATGGCACTTCTTGTAACCAGAAGTTACACTTGAAGAATTTTGCATACAACTTTTCCTGATTCAGAAGCTCTAAAATTATTCTTAAGTGTTGCTCGTGCTCTTCTTTACTTTTCGAGTAAATCAAAATATCGTCAATAAACACGATGACGAATTTGTCGAGGTAGGGTTTACAGACTCGATTCATGAGGTCCATGAACACTGCCGGCGCATTTGTTAGCCCGAAAGGCATAACTAAGAACTCGTAATGGCCGTAGCGAGTCCGAAACACTGTTGTTGCAACGTCCTCTTCTTGGATTTTTCATTTAGTGATAACTATATCTAAGATCAATTTTCTAAAATAAATCGCCACTTGCAGTTGGTTAAACAGATCATTTACTTCGAAGAAGTGAATACCTATTCTTGATCGTCACTTTATTCAATTCTCCCTAATCAATACATATCCTAACACTTCCGTCCTTCATTTTACAAATAACACTGGTGCACCCCATGGTGACTAACTAGGTCGTATAAAACCTTTATCCAATAATTCTTGCATTTCAGTTGGTGCAATTCGGTACGATGCTTTAGCAACAGGGCCAGCTTGAGGTGTTAAATCGATTCTGAATTCGACCTGTCGGGTTGGCGGTAATCCAGGAAGTTCTTCTGGGAAAACTTCTGGATATTTACGTATCACCAAAACATCTTCTATATGTTTTCTTTTAAATCTGTGGCAATCACGTTTGTTAAATACACCACGTCTTCTTGACGTAATTAATATAACATCTCAAGACGAGATTAGAGTGGTAACATAATACCGTACACTTTTCTCAGTATCTAATCGCTTCATCGTCCGAAATAGAGCTTCTAATCATCTTCTTTTCATATTTGATTTCAGCTTCATGTTGAGTCAGCCAATCCATGTTAACTATTACGTCAAAACTTCTTAACTTTACTGGTCGTAGGTCAATAAGGAAAGGTTAATCGTGCAGAATAATAGGACAATTCCGAAAAATTTAGTTAACCATTAGGGGTTTACCGTTAGCGATTCTACAGTATAGGGTTCTATAGTTTCACTAATCGGTATCTTTCCAAATGATAGGAGGTTAACAGGAACTAACTTCTATCGACGACCGTAAAAAATATCACTGAAGCCTATTGATTTAAAACTACAACATACTTAATAACACCTTTGGATCATGACGTGCTTTATTCGAATTACTCACAAAAGCACGGCTCCTTGCTTGATCAAAGGTTGATGCTTGTCATGAGGTTCGTCTTCCAACGACAACTTGGTTCAACTTTGGGCAATTTCTCTTGAAATGTGCTGTACTGCCACATTCATAGCAAGTACAACTGTTTGGCATAATTTGATTCTTTGGATGGATTGTTATTGAAGCTGTTGGGTTCGGAGTGGTTGTACACGAATGGGTTGGGGTTGCCGGTTCACACGGCTTCAATTGGTTCTACAATTGGGGCATTACGTCCATCTTTACCACACCTGTGGCCTACTATCACTCGGCATTCTTCTTCCTGCCGATAACCATATTTTCAACATTTAGGGAAGGGCCCTTAATGCGGTTCATGTTTTCACACCCGAACTAGTCTTAGTATAATTCTGGGTTGTAGGACATACCCACTTATTCACAAGTCTATCTTGCACTATACCTTTATCATTTCTCTTCTTTAACACTCGACGTCTCACCTAACGTCCTTCCAGTCCGCTTCCCATAGAGTCAAATATATCAATGCTGGCTTGTGACACAACCCTTCCAAAGGTTGTATATTTTACAGGATTGACTATACTCCTTATCGATGGAGTTAATCCCCAACATAGCGCTCACTTCGCTTAGTTTCAGGAGTAATTAGCCATGTTACCAGACATGGCAATTCCTTCAAACGATTAGCGCGTTCTAAGTGACCAGCACTCAACATTTCTATCTTCCATAGCTCAGTTTCCAATCTCTGAACTTAATTACTCAAATAAAAGTGCTCTAGCCCAAGAATTTTAAATTCCGACCAGATCATCTGAGTAATAATTTTCTAACTATAATTTTTGTACCATCGTGTTCCATCACGATACAACATAATCTATCAACATATTTGTAGCATATTTCACTACACAATGTTCTAGACTCTTACCAATATCCTTAACCATTTCGATCTTTTCTATCCACTTGCTAATCTATTCCTCCCTTTACCATCAGTAAACTATTAATAATTTCCTTAACACAACCACAAACATATCCTTCATACCAGATCTAATTCATTACGACTACTATTCATGTTTAGTTTATAACTACTACTTGTAGTCATAATAGTATTCGGTGGGACATTATCACTCTTAGTAATAACACTTTAGAATTGAAATATTCATATTCATGTGATTGCTCGATCTATAATTCTGCGATCACATTTGCATCAACACTAGCAGTGATCTGTGATACGACATTTGGTATCATCATCTGCTATCTTTGAGCAATCAGCTGAATCATATCAATCTCCATCATTGGAGTTACTCTTTTTATGTCATTCTGCCGTACTCATCCCGTACGCAGTAATCAATACTAATCTCACCGTATAACTCGTTACCAGCTCAATCATAACAGCAGGTATACATACACACCAAATATTATCATACATATTACACATACCAGTGTCTAGTATATATGTCCCACAAATATAATAATATATAGACTTAACCTGACGTCGGTTAACGTTTAAATATGTTCCATAACCCTTGTCACCAACTGACATATAGATCTTTCTCAACAAAGATTATTGTTTAATATGCTTGATTTCAATATCCTTCTGCATATCAGCATAACCGATACATGCTCACCGTGAGCACCAAACGATTATGTACCACGGAGTTATAATATCCGTGTCTATTTGTATATCCAGCATACACGGTATACCACCTACGAACGAACCACCAACTATGCTATAATGATTCCAACACCTCTTGGTGTATGGGTAATCATTCTATTTGAGTATTCCTGGGTATAGGCATCTAACGGATGTAAGGATAACATAGGGAGTTGCAAGGTTCAAGTTAATCGCGCAGCCCATGTTGCCTTCAAATATTATCAGTTACTATTATGGGAAACTCTATCACTTACTCAGTCAATGTCCTCAGGCGTTCTAGGTTCGCTAAAATCGGTAATTCTCGATCTGGAGGTGGTATGTCTCATATGTTTGAGAGTGAGAATTACACATATATATTTCTATATATTATTTTTATCTGCTAATTTATTATCAAATTAATTATCATTATTATTATTTTTATTTTATCTTATTTTATTTTATTTATTTATTTACCTTAATGGAATAAGAATGGGTTCAGGTACAGGTCCGTCCGTACGTGAGGGTCGGCGGTTCGGGTGAACATAGGGGGTTATTAGGATATACGGTACCGGTGTTGGTAGGGTAAGGGATTTATTAATTTTGGTTGGGAGTGACGGTTACTAGATATTTCTGGTTACTGTCAAACGGGAGATTTAATTTGGTACTATCATAACTATGGCCCGATAAGTCAGACTTATCATCAACCGATGCTCTAGAAATTTCAGCATCCTCGGTACTTTTATTATTTCATCCCCTGGTTCCTTATCCGGGTCCTATTTCTCAATACATGTACCCACAAGATATGTACATATATATATATACACATTAGCACGTATAAATAATATTATATACTTTACACATATGTTGCCATTTTTACCTATTAATGTACCCAGTGACTTCCCCTGAATTCCCTCGTGCGGACAAGTCTGTTATTATGTTCCGGACCATAATAACTCACTTGTCCATCCAAGTTCATCCAGATCCCGTCACTATATATTATTAGTTGATATTCAGATCCTATAATACTTGAGCTACATGTTATATTTTAGGTATCTTTTAAAGACATCCTAATTCTTTTACAACCAATGGCTCTGATACCAACTTCTATAACACCCCGTAACCGCAGCGGAAACGTAAACGGGATGCAACAAACACCACTGATATCAACCACATTGTTTATAAAGAAAACTGAATACATTAACATACTTCAAAATTACATTATCTCATATTTCATTACCGTCTAGGTGATACACACATCATACAATACGATACATAATTCTATTTAATATAATGTATTCTAAGATCCCGCATGCAAATCTTACACGCATCAAGCACTTAGCACGTAAGCAATCACTTCATCTTAATTGTACCTGAAAAGCATGTGAGAAAACGGGTCAACTACGAATAGTTGGTGAGTTTCACAATTTGAGTAAACCATGATAAATCCATATCAAAATATAATGTTATCGATGTAATTATGCTGAGCCCACAAGTGAAACCTCTGTTAACCCAGTACTGTACCCGTTCCGGGGGCAATGTTAACCTAGAAACACTTCTAGGGACATCTGGGGACACTGTTAACCCAGTACAGTACCCATTCCGGGGGCAATGTTAACCCAGAAACACTTCTAGGGACATCTGGGGACACTGTTAACCCAGTACTGTACCCATTCCGGGGCATTGTTAACCCAGAAACACTTCTAGGGACATCTGGGGACACTGTTAACCCAGTACTGTACCCATTCCGGGGGCAATGTTAACCCAGAAACACTTCTAGGGACATCTGGGGACACTGTTAACCCAGTACTGTACCCATTCCGTACGATTCCCGTACAATCAAATATTTATAAATACACGCAAATCCATGCGTTCAGTATGTACTTAAACATTTCAATTGTAACATGCTTTCCGCTCGGGAAAATATTTAAAAACAATTCAGAAAAAGGGGCTCGTGAAACTCACCTTATCACATGCAAGCAGGTAACAACAGTCATTATCAGTTAATACGTCAAATCTGTAATATGATCCCTACGATCGTTACTATACAATCACTATTAATATAACTTTAACCGTGTTAACCGGTACATCTGGGGACACTGTTAACCCAGTACTGTACCCGTTCCGGGGGCAATGTTAACCCAGAACTGTACCCGTTCCGGGGGCAATGTTAACCCAGAACACTTCTCCGGACCCAGATTGTGATTTCGTTTAGAGTTCAACAGTCAAACTTAATATTAGTTTGTTTCCCCGTTTTGCGTACCTAGCACGGTTATCCGTTTTTACGTTTCAAAAATTGAGTTTGGTCACACACGACCCGAAAATAGTTGTTGACTGATAACTTAATTAATGTTGTGAAATTAGAGCTCGGTTTAGACGCCCCGATTGGCCGCGGGCCCCGTTTCCGTCTTTAGTGTACCGGAAACCGTTAAATCGGATAAAAATTACCTGAATCATCCGAATTATATTCAGATGATTTATTTTTACTTGTTTAACTCAATTATAAGAAAATAGTTCATTTTTATGGTTTTTATACACCGGTCAGCTCGTTTAGGCGAACTTTACCAGTTTACGCGTTTTAAACTTTAAAAGTTTGTTTTTGCACAAATAATTATCCGTTTAATCTCGGATCTTGAAATTTTGCACAAATCACTTTTTGACAGTGGGGGATTTTATAAAAATATTTCCAGAATTAATTTTTATATTTAAAATTTATTTATCTATTTTTAAACACCATTTAAACACTAAATATGTCGTAAATACCAAACGACCTTAGAAAAATCCCAAATCTTTCCTGGATGTCCCCTGCCATCCACATAGTCCCCTGTAATTTTTCCAGAACCAAAATCTCTTTTTACATGCCATTTTTACTAAAACCGAGCTAGAAAATCCTAGAACTCGTTTAACCGAAAAGCCTACTTAGACTTCTTCAACTGACCTAAAATTTTGTGTGTGACTTATACATGATATAAAAAGCTTATCTGCAATTTTCCAGAATTTTTCATGATATTTAACTATTTTTCACCATTTTTAGCCAAAACCGAGCATTAAACTCACCAAATATTCATCCTTTGTCCAAAAATTACCAAATACTCACAGAACTCATATTTTCATATATTTAACACCTCTGTAAAATTTCATGACCTAACTCTAAACCATCCACAATCTGTCCAAAAATCCATAACCGAACATAAACCGAATATACCTTTTGTTTTCCGCCACTACAAGCTACACACTCGTCTTTCCGCCTTATTTACCACTAAATACAGAACCTACAACCAACATACCACAATACCAAGCAAGTTACACTCACAATCAAGTCTCTTACGTTATAGTTTCGGTTATTGTTTCAAAACTAAAGTTTAAACCGTAAAAATTCGTTTTTGGTTCGTTTAACTCCTTTCTTGGACCAAGATCCCTTGTATAACCCGTATACATCACTTGATCATGCAAGAATCGGTTTTCATCTTTGAAACCTCATTTTCTTGCAAATAAACTCAAGAAACGAAGATGGAAACGTGAATAACTCGACTTTTTACCTCGGTTTCCTTGCTAAAATCTCGGTTTTTAGATGATATTGTGGAGAGAATTGAAGGATAATGCCATGGTTGCTTAGAAAAAAGAAATGAAGGAATGGGGTTATCCCCTTGAGTCCGATCGGAAGTTTGAGGGGGTGGGGTGGGACCCACCTTTTCATTCTTAGCCACATATTTAGATTTCAAAAATCCGGATAATGTTTTGGATAATCTGGTTCAGTTCGTTTTTCGGTTAAATGTTTAATTCGGCCTAAAACGAGGCTAAAACGGTCGTTTTCGGCTTAAAAATGAAATTTATATAAAACCGATTTAAAAACTTTAAAAACTTAACCCATGACATTTATTAACTTAAAACATCATATTATTAATTATTGCGCATCTTTTTCGGCTTGATCGATCGTCTCTTGCTCGGTTTGGTATTAAAAGTTTCGTTTAACGTACCGACGTACCATTAAATCTAAAATTCTTTTTCTGTGCCGTACTTTACTTATCCCGAAGCATTAATGCTTCGTAAAATCACTAAATATTATAGATATCGTCTATAATTGAACCCTCGATTCGTTCGGGTTTCAATAACTATCGATCGATTAATCGCATATTCAATATGATGAATTATATATTCACGTACAATCAATAAGTGAACCATGTATTCTCGTATAATTACTATGGTAATTCATGTACCCTACATTAAATATAACGTAACTATTGTCTACCGGTTAGGGTATACCTGGTTTAGTCGGAATCGTTACATCTGCTTCATCAACCGTGCCTTCATCAGTTTCGCTCCCACCAAGATCCTCACTACCAATGCCTTCTCCACTTGCGGGAGCACCAAGGGCTACTGCTGCTGGAAACAAGATGCAACTACCAGTCTTTCAGAGCTCGAAAACCACTATGCCACTTCGGTGGTTAACTCTAACAATGATGTTTCTTCTATGTTTTCACAGGTTAAAGCATACATGGAGCAGCAGAATACGACTAATCAGAATATCCTTCGTGAGATAGAAGATCTAAAGAAGAACAAGAGGCCACTGTAGGATCAGACTCCTTTGGTGCCTAGGATGCAAGATTTCACCACTCTAGGATCCTTGGCTCCACTTGCTCAAGGATCATCAATCCTTCAACCAGGCTCTATCGGTCAGCATGCTCAAGGATCCTCGATTTTCCAGCAAGGATCATCTATCCTTCAACAGGGGTCCATGGGTCAGCAAACTCAAGGATCCTCATTCCTTCAACAAGGATCATCTATCCTTCAACAGGGATCCATGGGTCAGCAAACTCAAGGATCCTCGTTCCTTCAACCAGGATCCTCTGGGATGTTTTTAATACACGGTTTTGCGTCTCGAGTCTTTGTATTTAACGTTAATGTATTTTTTGTTTAATTTATGTAATAAATTATTAAAGTATTAAGTTATTTCGTTAAGGTTATAGTCTAGTTTGCTAAGGATGTTTAGCGAACTAGATCTAAGTTATTTCCCTCCTGATTCGTTAAGGAAGTTTAACGAATCAGGGGGTGATTCGTTAAGAGCATTTCGTTTTAATGTATGTAACGAAGTCGACTCTAGTTCGTTAGGGGATGTTAACGAACTAAGTCCATCTTCTATATATATGTGAACACTGTTCACAAATAATTTAAGTTTTGAGATTTAATTAACGAACTCTGCCCAACTGTAGGTTCCCAGCCGGATCTACACGGAATATCTCGTTCTACGTAGGTGCGGAATCCCTATGTAAGACGATACGAGCGTAGAAGACGAAACACGTTAAACACAATCAAACACACGTTACAATAAACAAAGAACACATTGTATTGCAACTGATAACACGTGATATATCAATCACTGATTACACAAAACTGAACAACTCTCTTCAAACAAGCCGTAACCTCAACCTATATAACATTCGACAACTTCGCCTAACATGTTTAGGCGAAGTTGTCACTAACTTCGCTTGTTCAACAAGTTCGCCCATATCAGGCGAACTTGTGAGACAACTTCGCTTAATTCTAAATACAAAACATACTAACTCGATTACAGACACTATATACTGAACTACTGACATCATGTACCAACAGACTCCCCCTTGGCAGTAGCTTCATATCTCTATCTTCAAACACGTGTCTCGTAATCCCAAAAATCTTGTATCTTCCATCTTCAAGCATGAATTCCTTCTCGTACACAAACTGAAACTACTCTTTGATATTTCTTTGCTTCTTCTTTCCAAGCAGGAATGTAAAATATCTTTTTCTCGTTCAGCACCTGCAGATCAGCTTGAGACAAATTCACTAAATGCATAGGATCATATACTCTCATCAGCTCTTGTTCATCTTCATCTTCTATTACTGCTTCAGCTGTTTCACAATCAACGTACCACCATTTCAGATCTTTGAGCACATCCTTGGGCATTTGTTTCATCGGCACTTCTTTTAGACACCGGATCGGCTTATACTTCATTATCATCCAAGGCTTGCCATCTGCTCTCATTCCTCTGTCTTTGTCTTCAACGAGCTTTCCTTTCTGTGGTTTCAACAGCTCGAACTTTTTCTCCTTTATGCTTTCCTTCCAGACTATCTTTCCAATGATCCTAGCCATGTTATCATCACTCCTGTTTATCAACCCCATCCTGGCTAAGTCCTTCACTTCACACTCAGGCAACGTATTCAACGATCTCAACAACCTCTTGAAATACTAAACCCCATCATACCGTTTAATCACAAAAAGCCTCAACTGCTCATCATATAACCAGCATATAATCCCCTTTTTCGATTCAGCATAACCCCTGATGTTGTAACTGTTGGAATTACGTATACCCGAGACACATACTTATACTAATGTGGCTAACTGTGTTTGATCCAAGTCGGGTCATACCCAATAACAAGCTAAACAACACCAAATGTATTCCTTTAATGATTTGATCATTTAAACGAATACCGAACACTACGTGTTTAGAAAATTGGTTTTCTAAACAAACACACTTGAGGATTTAAATAAATTATCTGGATAATTTGTTTATATAAATTAATTATTTAATTGGTTAAATAATTATATATAAATGTATGTACATTTTATAAAAATGAGTTTTATAAAATGAATGGAGATGTTTTAAATGGTTAAAACAAAATACAAAAAAAAAAAAAAAAGAAAAAAAACAAACAAAACCGGCCACCCATGTGGGGGTGGTGGTTTTACCCAATCAAAATATAGATGCTCTTTGCATATTAACAAGGGCTCTCTTTTTGATCCTCCATTCAACTCACATGCATTTGTGTCTTGTCCTTTTTGAATTTCAAGTGTAAAAAACAAGCAAGAACTCTCTCTCTTTCTCTCTCAAAAACCCACGGCAGCAGCAGCAGAAAAAAAGGGGTCTTTGTGAGCTTGTTAAGTGTTCATAAATCCTAGCAAAACAACTTGGGTTGTCACAAATAGCTTGGGGTATCACACTCTTGAGGTCTTCTTCTTTGGAGGCTTGTCATTCATCCACCATCCCTTCAACAACCCTCTTGTTCTTCTAAAGGTAGAAGAAGGTATAATTTACATTTTGTGAGCATCTTGTTCTTGTAATTTTGATCCTTGTCTTCGGGTTTTAGTTTTAACATAATGGTATGTTCATAACAAGTTTTAAAATCTAAGCTTCCGTTGCGTTTTCTAGTTAAATATGGTTAACTTGAACTTTGATAATCTTGTATAAAACCCAACAATGGCATCAAGAGCCGGTTACAAGGACTTATGCTTCTTTTGTGTTCATAAATTTCGGGTTTTTTCATGGGTGAAAAGGGGTCCGAAATTTTGGTGGATTTTACCCCTCATGGATTTGTAAGATCTTGACATGCATGAAAGATCTTAGGAAACCATTATTAACATTTGGATGTTGAAAATAAAAAAAAAATAATAAAAAAATTTTGGGCCGTAGCCTCTGGGGGGGGGGGGCCGATTTTATTTGGTGATTTTGGGCATTGGTTGCTTAGGTTGCATGCTTAGAACATTTGGTATGTTTGGATGTGTCATAACCGAAACCTAGACCTTGGATGTGTTGATTATGTTTATTATTCAATATGGTTGTAATAATTCATAATCTTAGGCTTGTGTAATTTATTTATTCATAAGTTGGTTTGTAATAAATAGATTAGTTGCATTTTCTTTTTTTTAGAAAAATATGTATTAGGATACATTTTGTAAAAATTGAAGATGCAAGAATTGGTGGATTTGGGCCTTGGACCGAAATTTTGGGCTTGTTGGGCCTCACCGGCCCATCATGGGATTCAAGCCCATTAGGCCCATAAATTTCACTCTTGGGCCCAAGAAGACTTTTGGAAGTTTGGAGCCCATTAACAAGCCCAACAAGAACACAACAACTTGGAAAGGATACTTGAAGCATTTGGATGCAAGGTCAAGTGGGAGTCAACATTCCATCCTTGTGTCATGTTTTGTCCCTTAGGTGTGACTTATGACCTATACTTGTTTCGGCTAACAAGTATGGTCAAACTTAGCGGTTCTCGGTTATGACTATATTTTGCATATGTATGCTTGGTTGTTTGTTTTACTTTATGTAATGTGTGGTTGATAGATATTAGGATATCCAAACCGTCACATAGGAACGACAACAAGCATGAAACGGGTTCTAATATATATTTGGTAATATCGCGTCAATTAGTTTAATTAAATGGGTTTATTAAAACTAAGCGATTACTCACATATAATAAAATTGGTTTTATTATAACTTGAACCTTGAAAATTGGTTTTCAAAATCGCCATATTACTAAATGCATGTTAGGATATGGCATAATGTTTTTCAAACTAGAATATTGGAAAACTTAAAAATCCCTTTTTCATAATTACCAAGGAAACAAGTCTAACACCATCCTTTTGTATGACACTTAACGTATTAGGGAACTTTAAATGGGATAAAGGTCACCTAACCATTTTGAGCAAACTAATATACTTAGGGTAATATTAACATATTTGTGGGATAAAGGTCACCTAACCACTTGTATGTTAATCTTACATGTTTATACAAGTAGGACGACTTGAATTGGAAACCATGTGATAAAGGTCACCTAAGCATGGGGTCCAATGGTGTTGATGGGATAAACATGCCAACACGAAATAAGGATTTCGAATGGTCCCATACCTCTAGAAGTTGCAAAGGGTTGCAATTGTCAAGGTTGACTACCTTGTTAAATCAAATAACGGGATAAAGGTCACCTAACCGAAATTTGATTTATCATTGGATTCTAGAATTTAATTATTATTTTAAAATTTGGAATAAAAGGGTATTAATAATTAAATTGTTTATAATACTAAAATAAAACTTTGTTAAATTTTGTAGATGGCCGCTAACAATGCAAACACCTCTACCCATAACACCCGTAACCTATCCTTAAGAACCATCCTTGAAAAGGATCGTCTAAACCATAATAACTTTATGGATTGGTATCGCAACTTGAGAATAGTTCTCAAACAAGAAGAGATATCATATGTCTTAGACGATCCCATTCCCGACGAGCCTAACGTGGAAGATGAGGAGGCTTATAACGATTGGGTCAACTACACCAAAGATTCGGTGCAAGCCTCTTGCCTCATGTTAGCGACTATGATTCCCGAAATCCAAAAGGATTTCGAGCATCATGGGGCATACGACATGATAACTCAATTGAAGGAAATGTTCCTTCAACAAGCTAGAGCCGAACGTTTCGAAACGGTTCGAGCGTTTCATGCATGTCGTATGGAGGAAACCCAAAGCGTCTCATCTTATGTCCTAAAGATGAAAAGCTACATCGAAAAGCTTCGTAGGTTGAATTGTCCCGTGTCTAATGAGTTGGCTACGGATTTGATCCTCAACTCTTTGACCAAAAGGTTTGAAACCTTTGTCATGAATTATAACATGAATGGATGGGACAAAAGCATTGGTGAGCTTCACGCAATGCTAAGAACGGCCGAAGCGGGAATGGGTAAAAAGGTTTTACCCGTTCTAACAATCGATGAAGGGAAAAGGGGACATAACTCCAAACCCAAAGCAAGTGTTGCTAAGGGCAAGGGCCACGTCCAAGGAAAGGGAAAGAGGAAAGCCATCACGCCCTACAAACCGAAGGAAAAGAAGCAAAAGGTTGCGACGCAAGATCCATGCTTTGAGTGTGGAGAGATAGGTCATTGGAAAAGGAATTGTCCGACCTATCTCAATGCATTAAAAGATAAGAGGGATGCGGGGCATACCTCAGGTATTATCTTTACTATATATGTTGAACTGAATGTTATTTCTTCAAATACATGGGTACTTGATACCGGATGTGGAACTCACATTTGCAATTTGTTGCAGGGGTTCAAAAGAAGTAAACAACTCAACAAAGGGGACATTAGTCTCTTTATGGGCAATGGAGCAAAAGTTGAAGTCCAAGCTCAAGGAGACTACATGTTAAAGCTTCCAAGTGGTTTGGAAGTAATTTTGAAGAATGTTTTGTATGCTCCTAAGTTAAGGAGAAACATTATTTCCGTGTCCCTTTTAAAACAATGTGGCTTTGATTTTAAATTTATGGATTATGATATTCATGTTTTGATGAATGGCATATTTTATTTTAAAGCTATACCCATGAATGGTATATATGAAATAGATCAAAGTGGTATGTCACATAGTAGTTCAATGTACAATGTCAACACCAAGAAACTCAAGAAGGACTTGGGTGATCCCTATCTTTGGCATTGTCGCCTTGGACATATAAGCAAGAATCGCATGCAAACTCTTCGCAAGAGTGGTATTCTAGAAACAAATGAGTATGATTCATTTGATGTATGTGAATCTTGTTTACAAGGCAAAATGACAAAGCAACCCTTTAATAAAACTTTTGAAAGGTCAAAAGAATTATTAGGTATCATACATTCGGATGTATGTGGTCCTTTTAGACCAATGACTAGGAATGGTGAAAGATACTTCATTACCTTTATTGACGATTATAGTCGATATGGTTATGTGTACTTAATGAAACACAAAGATGAAGCTTTTGAAATGTTCAAAGACTTCAAAACTGAAGTAGAAAGACAACTCAAGACCACAATCAAAGTACTTCGTAGTGATAGAGGAGGTGAATACCTAAGTGGTGTTTTTCAAGATCATCTTAAGAGTTGTGGAATTATTTCACAACTTACTCCACCTGGAACACCACAACATAATGGTGTGTCTGAAAGGAGAAATCGTACCCTATTAGATATGGTTCGATCGATGATGGCTAGAAGCACTTTACCTCTATCATTTTGGGGCTATGCTTTACTTTCCGCTGTTCGCATATTGAATATGGCTCCAACCAAGAAAGTGGAGAAGACACCTTTTGAAGTATGGCATGGAAAGGCTCCATCGCTATCATTCTTAAGAGTTTGGGGTTGTGAAGCTTATGTAAAGCAATACACCCCAAACAAATTAGAAGTCCGATCCACTAAGTGTATCTTTATAGGTTATCCTAAAGATGATTTAGGATATTACTTTTATGATCCTAGTGAGCAAAATGTTATTATTGCTCGAAAGGGTAAGTTCTTGGAAACTAAGTTCCTTGAGGAAGGAACTAATAGTAGAACAGTGAAATTTGATGAGGATCAAGAATCACAAGATGATACACAATTGGTTGATACTAGCACTCAACAAGAGGTTGTTGAAAGTGATCAAGTGGTTGATCAAAACACACAAAACGTTCGCAGATCTGGTAGAGTTAGCAATCCACCTGAAAGATATGGATTTTTTGTAGAAGGTTGCTACGTGGTAGATTCTGATGAACCAACCACATACCGTGATGCAATGTCCAAGAATGATTGTGACAAATGGCTTGAAGCCATGAACGTTGAGATGCAATCCATGTATGACAACCAAGTTTGGGAATTGGTTGAACTACCACTCAACTCCAAAGCTGTTGGAAGTAAGTGGGTTTTCAAAAGAAAAACTGATATGCATGGAAACTTGGATACTTATAAAGCAAGACTTGTAGCTAAAGGTTTCACTCAAACTCAAGGGGTTGATTATGATGAAACTTTTTCGCCTGTGGCAATGCTAAAGTCTATTAGGATATTATTTGCCATAGCTGCATATTATGATTATGAAATTTGGCAAATGGATGTCAAGACCGCTTTCCTAAATGGATATCTTGAGGAAGATGTCTATATGGTTCAGCCTGAAGGTTTTGTCGATCCGAAACATCCTAATAAAGTATGCAAGTTAAAGAAATCAATCTATGGATTGAAACAAGCATCTAGAACTTGGAATCATCGTTTTGATGAAGAAATCAAAAATTTTGGATTCATCAAGAACGCTGATGAGGCTTGTGTGTATAAAAAGGCTAGTGGGAGTATAATTACCTTCTTAGTATTGTATGTCGATGACATTCTACTATTTGGAAATGACATTCCAACCATGGAAAGCGTTAAGGCTTGGCTTGGAAGTAGATTTTCCATCAAGGATCTTGGTGAAGCTGCCTATATTTTGGGAATAAAGATCTATAGGGATAGGTCAAGGCGCTTGATAGGTTTAAACCAAAGTACATACATTGATAAAATCTTGAAAAGGTTCAAGATGGAAAACTCCAAGAAAGGTTTTGTACCTATTCAAAGAGGGACTATATTGAGTTCAGCTCAATGTCCAAGCTCAAAGGGTGAGCAAGAAACAATGAAACAAATCCCATATGCTTCTGCTATAGGATCCATCATGTATGCGATGATATGTACTAGACCGGATGTGTCATGCGCTTTGAGCATGACAAGCAGATACCAACAGAATCCAGGAAACAGTCATTGGATGGCTGTTAAGAACATATTGAAATACCTTAGGAGAACTAAGGATATGTTTCTGATATATGGATCTGGTGAGGAGGAACTCGCTATAAAAGGTTACACGGATGCGAGCTTCCAAACTGATCGAGATGATTCTCGATCACAGTCTGGGTATGTGTTCACTCTTAATGGAGGAGCTGTCTCTTGGAAGAGCTCAAAACAGGAAGTGGTAGCATTGTCCACTACAGAATCAGAATACATCGCCGCTTCATTGGCAGCTCAGGAAGCTGCATGGTTGAAGAAATTCATTACTGATCTAGGGGTAGTCTCTTCCATTCAAGACCCCCTAGAAATCTTTTGTGACAACGAGGGTGCGATTGCACAAATCAAGGAACCTCGTTCGCACCAAAAGACAAGGCACATAGAGCGGAGATTCAACTACATAAGGGATGAAGTTGAAAAAGGAAAGATATGTATTCGCAAAGTTGGAACTGATCAAAATCTTGCGGATCCATTCACGAAGCTCCTAGAAAGACCGAAACATGAGCGTCATGCGAGTGGCTTAGGACTCCGATATTCTAGTAATTGGATTTGATCTATTTTGTATTTACGTTTAAAAGACTTTTGTAATTTAACTCTTTTATATGATTATGGAATCTTGAGTTAAATTCTAATTTTGCATGTTTAATCCATGAATAAGTTATCTTATTCTAAAAGTCCGTAGTCGATCACATTTGTGGGAACAAATATGAAGCAAGACTATTATGAACTAGGATTGGTGGATATTCATAAGGAATGAATATGGAGCATAGGTTTGCTGCCAAGGTTCATAGATATTTGTGGGATACGAATATTGGACTGACCCACTCTCAATATTACTACATGGAGTCAATGGACCTGATCATTAGTAATTTTGAGTAAAGGAGAATTTCATATTATCCTTAGACCTGAGATGTATACTAGGTCTTGATTTTCACCAAGTATTACACTTTGACTCTCCCCTTCGCTATTCGTAAAAGATGGTACATAAGGATGAGCTCAGGTGGAGTATAAAGTGATAGTGAGAGGCGTATACAGTCAAGATGGAATTTGTTCCTCTTATGTGTTGAGAGTTTAGATGTCTAAGGCCTGATAAAGTTGAATTGTAAAGAGAATGATCGCCTATGTCTCTTAGATCCAACATGACATCTAGTAACAAAGGGATATAATGATAGATTCACCTAAACCATATCAAGTAAGGGACTTGAAGGGATGATGTTATTGAATGGCACTTCGTCAAACACATTAGGGGTGGTGAACTGTTGTTAGGCGGTATTCACCACTTGCATTAATTTCTATGTATCTCGTGCAAGTGGGAGATTGTTGGAATTACGTATACCCGAGACACATACTTATACTAATGTGGCTAACTGTGTTTGATCCAAGTCGGGTCATACCCAATAACAAGCTAAACAACACCAAATGTATTCCTTTAATGATTTGATCATTTAAACGAATACCGAACACTACGTGTTTAGAAAATTGGTTTTCTAAACAAACACACTTGAGGATTTAAATAAATTATCTGGATAATTTGTTTATATAAATTAATTATTTAATTGGTTAAATAATTATATATAAATGTATGTACATTTTATAAAAATGAGTTTTATAAAATGAATGGAGATGTTTTAAATGGTTAAAACAAAATACAAAAAAAAAAAAAAAGAAAAAAAACAAACAAAACCGGCCACCCATGTGGGGGTGGTGGTTTTACCCAATCAAAATATAGATGCTCTTTGCATATTAACAAGGGCTCTCTTTTTGATCCTCCATTCAACTCACATGCATTTGTGTCTTGTCCTTTTTGAATTTCAAGTGTAAAAAACAAGCAAGAACTCTCTCTCTTTCTCTCTCAAAAACCCACGGCAGCAGCAGCAGAAAAAAAGGGGTCTTTGTGAGCTTGTTAAGTGTTCATAAATCCTAGCAAAACAACTTGGGTTGTCACAAATAGCTTGGGGTATCACACTCTTGAGGTCTTCTTCTTTGGAGGCTTGTCATTCATCCACCATCCCTTCAACAACCCTCTTGTTCTTCTAAAGGTAGAAGAAGGTATAATTTACATTTTGTGAGCATCTTGTTCTTGTAATTTTGATCCTTGTCTTCGGGTTTTAGTTTTAACATAATGGTATGTTCATAACAAGTTTTAAAATCTAAGCTTCCGTTGCGTTTTCTAGTTAAATATGGTTAACTTGAACTTTGATAATCTTGTATAAAACCCAACAGTAACTTTTCTTGAACATAGTAGGGACCGCCGGTTTCTTAGTCTTTACGAACCACTGAGCGTAGCCTTCTTTCCATCTTGGCTGCTCCTCCCATTCTGTCTCATCACATCCCGTATCTTGACCCAAATCTAACTTTTCAACCGTTGGAATTTCATGTTCAACGTTGTCCTCCACAATCTCTCCTTCTTCAACTTCACTATCAATCACGATCTCAGCCCCTATCTTCTCTATCTCCTCCAACGGTAACACATCCTCATCACCTATAACATCATCTAACACCTCCTCAGCATCCACAACCACCACATCATCGCCCCCTGAACCGCCAGCTGCACTCGTTGACTCCCCTTGAGATGTGGAAGTCCCAAGAGCTTGTTCAGTTCTTGGCAACTCTCCACCTGCACCTTTCGATGCATTGGGATCATCGTCTCGATCGTTGCTCTTTTTTGTCCTCAGCTCGTCACCCTTATAGCTCATCTCCCCCTGAGATGCCAAGAACTATTTCAAGGCATCAATTATTTTACCATGCTCGATCAGGAGGGACGACTGAATCTGATTCTCCGCAACGAGGCGCTGAATAGCATGAGTCTGGATAAGATTTACCCTTGATTGTTCTGCCACGAACCTTTCAAGCGCTGCTATTCTTTCCGAATCGGATAAGGTTGCATCGAAATCAAACCTCATATATGATATGTCTTGAGCGTACGGAGGAGGGATTCCCAATGTAACCTGCACCTCAGAAACAGGTGGAAACGTAACCGCAGGTGGTATCGTAACCGACAACTCTGCAGTAGCAACAACTGTCGACTCAACAAACCTTGCTACGACCTCCGTTGGAGTAAGAGTTGGAGGTGGCAAGGACACAATCTCCGGAGCCGAGAGCTGGAATGTAGTGGGTGGGATGCCGAAGGAAGATGAGGTAGTCACCACGGGAACATCCGTGGCGATTGGCCCTGTAACTGGCAATGGTGTAGAGACTATAGTCATACCAGACAGTGCGGGTGGAGTGAAACGAACCACCCTTGAGCTCTCACCAGCTCCCGAACCTGCACCTGCCCTTTCTCTTCTCGATCTACGAACCAACTGATGTAAATCTTCCTCAAAGTCCGAATCACTGTCATCGTTGTCTCTCTTCCTCTTCCCATGAATCCTTTCTTGTGTAACTAAAATCCGTCTAGCTTCAGCCACATCATCATCTGAGGAATCAGAATCAGCCTCCGTCATAGCTGCCATAGCAACATCCACACTAGTAACCCGTGCAACCGAGACTTGCACCTCTTCCTCAGGATCAACACGTTCCATATCGAAGAAACCTTGACCGCCAAAAGCAGCTTCAAGGTCTACATTTTCCTCCGGTGCCACAACAGGAGCAGCAGGTAAAGCTTGTTGTACCTCAGGTGGTGGTTGAGGTGCTCCAGCCTGTTGTGGTGCCGGATCCCGAAACTCGTCCCCACGAGCTGCAACATACTCTGGATTGATCAAATACCCAAATAATGGAGTATGTCGAGGACGGAGCTCAGGTTTACTTCTTGCACTTGATGATCTGCACTAGGCGAAGATTCTCTTGCTTACACTCTCTACATATCTAATTGGGCGGCGCTGAGGTAACGTGGGAGCAACGTGATTCAAGATCATTTGAAGGAATCTTGGATACATCAGAAATCTCTCACGCGCCACCGCTCGTCTTTGACGGTCTATCTCGTAGAATACCATCTGACTAAAGCTATAACGCTTATTGTAAGTCAGCGATGTCATTGCCGACTGCATGGTCGCACCCATTCCATCTGTACTAGCCTTTCTCCCTGACATACACACGATCATCACGTGCATAAGAAATCGCCATTGGTCTAACAAGAATCCCTTTCGTCTTTGAGTATCCCCCAATGAACCAGAATATCCCATTCTCAGAAAAGCACCATCTCTGAATGGAGCCACGAAGTCTGTAGGATCGTCTCTCGTTTCATCCCCAAACTGCAAAGCCACCCTGATCTGCTCAGATAAGAACTGCACTATCTGATTGTTAACCGTTGCACGCATGACCGGGGGCTCGACTCGACAAATATACTCCACTGTCTGCCAGAAATCTTCTATGTTTGGCAAAGAGATAGGCAGTGTTGTAGTAATAGCATGGAAGATACGCGAGCGGATAAGAAACGTGATGATCTCGCGGAAATCATCAACACCGCTCGCATCCGGGTCCAAAGTTATGTACATGTTATGCCCCGGGAAAAACTGCCGATTGTTATCTCCTCCTTCGTCACCACCTGCACCACCTGCTCCAGCTACAGCTGCCATTTCTGCAACAAAAACAGTCTAAGTTAGAGAATCGTCGAGTCAAATCACAAGTTCGCCTGTTACCACGAGCGAAGTTATGATTTATTCTGTATAGGCGAAGTTAGGGGTGGGGCGAAGTTGGTAATAACTTCGCCTTAACTTGAACTTCGCCTGATAAATGTTAAATAAAAAGGGCCAAGCGAAGTTAATGATAACTTCGCCTAACCACAACTTCGCCTCATATACTGTTAAATAATTAAATATCAGGCGAAGTTAAACCTTAGGCGAAGTTAAGGATAACTTCGCCTAAACTGTAACTTCGCCTGAATATGAATCGGCAACAGTTTAGACGTTCAAACGAAGTGATTTTGGTCAATTTGGAGATTGCGGACTCAACCAAACATGTTTTGACGGAGATCAAAACGATCAAGTTGAATACGACTACGTTAAAACAAGTTTGAAAAGCGGGTGTTGGATGTTTGAAAGAACGGGGTCACGAATCGGGTCGAAACGACCTTGATAACGTCAATGACATAGATTATAAGATACAACAACCCAACACACCTTTAACACGAGTTGAAACGGATTAGAATGAAGGTTTGATTGAGTAGATAAGTTCGCCGAAGATGATGGGTGAATAAGTTCGCTTGAATATGAACAGGTGTTTGACCAAAATGCTCTTTATATATGTCTGACATTATACAGGCGAAGTTAGGGTTAACTTCGCTTACCCCATAACTTCGCCTGTTTAAACAACTTCGCGTCTTTCCTCAACTTTGCTCAATATGAAACTTTACCAAACAGACCCTTATAAATTGAGCATAATGCCATTAACTTTTAAAACTTCCTTTAAAGAGTTAACTGATCCGATCAAGAAGCAAGTAACCAGGTATAAAATCATAAAACGACATAAGTAGAATAAATTTTTAGAAATAAAGTACACGGGATCAAATTTCAGTCTAGTCGGGGACCAACATGTTTTAGAAAAGATCCGAACAGGAATCATACTAATTAAGTGACTGTCACATAGATCCATGTTCAGCTGTATTATGGCATAAAGAAACAGGTTGTAAGCAGGTAAATAACTTAAAATGGTTTTCATCGTTTCTGTGATATGGGTTAGGTTCAATTAAGCTCAAAACTTAAATGGGCAACACATCAGAGATTATGATGTCTCCTATCTATTCTCAAAGCGTATTTGGCTTTCCCCAAGTCACCCCGAGTTGACATCGACCCGTAGTGTCTGATTAAATTGTAAGTACACGCCGATCTGTAGAGTCTTCTTCCCGTTCTCTTTCTTGCATCTTGATTGTGAAGTATTGACATTATAAGCTCTAGAATGTCTTAGTAACACATAATAATAATATTTTTTTTTTTTAAATAATAAGATTTACACAGCTTCAAGTAAACTACTGCAAGTCCCGAATCTGGATCACTGCAGTTTCTTGACAAACCATCTTCTCGGGAATCAGAACACTCACTGGCTCGTGTATGACTAGGTAATCGCTTTTCTGCCTATCATTCGGAAAGATATATATGGAGACATGCACAACTCTTAAGGAGTTTCCACGTAAAATCGAGGAGATTTAGTTAGTATCACTTCTACTTTTACGCACCATAAAAAGCTACCATGACATACAATGACTGTTCTAAAGTCTTTTAGGCCTAATAACTTCACTAGTTAAGCACACAGAATCAGTTTGTTCATCACTTTCCAAGGTTGGATCAATTTTCTTTTAAACATTGTATAGATACTTCTTACGAAGCAGTAGACTTGAAAAATTATTTCATCTCCCATAAAAAATTTTAACTTCTATCGCCCCGATCAAGTCGAAGTCTTCAGGTAAACGGCTATCCTGAAGATCCAATGGATCAGCTGGACCGACCACATACGAGTATGTGTCCTTCTAACCAATTATGAACGACTAATTTTCAGCGAAAGAATAAAAACACATCATAAACCGCCCCGGTCACGTTCAGTCATCAGGTTAATGGCTATCCTCATACTCTACAGGTAGAAATGAGGACCAAACATATCCGAAGATATGTCCTTCAAACTGAAGCAACCGACATAATTCTAAGCGATAGTGACGTTTTTTTTTTTTTTACAATAAAAAAAAAACGAAAAACACGGTTACTCGGGATTGATCATCCCATTTAGCTCAACAAGGTTTTGAAAACGAGTTTTGTCAAACGCTTTAGTAAACAAATCAGCGAAATTATCTAACGAATCAACCTTTTCGAGCACAATCAATTTCTTCTCAGCACAATCCCGTATAAAATGATGACGGATGTCAATGTGTTTAGTTTTGCTATGCTTTACGGGATTGTTAGTTACTGAGATAGCAGCAGTGTTATCTATGCAAATAGGAGTATGAGTGAAATTCAGATCGTAATCGCGCAATTGCTGTTGTATCCAAAGAACCTGGGAGCAACAGTTCGATGCTGCCATGTATTCTGCTTCACAGGTAGAAATGGCGACTGAGGTCTGCTTCTTGCACTGCCAGGACACTAATCTGCCTCCAAGAAACTGACATCCACCTGTTGTTGACTTTCGATTCTGATTGCATCCTCCATAATCAGAATCCGTGTAGGCGACTAACTCCAAGTCTCCCCCTTTCGTGTACCACAACCCTAGCTTAGGCTTGCCTTTGATATAACGCACTATCCTCTTCACACCTTTCATGTGAGATTCCTTTGGGTTTGCCTGAAACCGAGCACAAAGAAAAACTGCAAACATAATATCAGGTCTAGATGCAGTTAAGTACATTAAAGACCTATTATTGCCCGATATTGGGTGAGGTCCACGTCTGCATCATTGTCTGAATCAGCACCCAATTTATGGTTGACACAAACTGGAGTATCAAATGGAGTGCTGTCCTCCATCTTGAAGCGTTTGAGAACGTCTTGGACATATTTAGTCTGATGAATGAACATCCCATCTTTCTTCTGATCAACCTGCAATCCTAAAAAGAAAGTTAGTTCACCCATAGCACTCATTTCAAACTTCTTTTTCATGACGGCTTCAAATTCCTGACACATGGCGACTTTTGATGCAGCAAAGATGATGTCGTCCACGTAGACTTGAACCAGAAGAAAGTCCCTTCCTTTTCTCTTAACGAACAGTGTGCTATCGATCTTTCCCCTTTCAAATTCATTCTCAAGCAAGTAATCGGATAGAGTTGCGTACCAGGCACGAGGGGCCTGATGTAGCCCATATAGCGCTTTACTTAGCTTGTACACGTGATCAGGAAAGTCTGGGTCAGGAAAACCCGGAGGTTGCTCAACGTACACAACCTCATCGACTTTACCGTTAAGAAACGCACTTTTCACGTCTAACTGGAACACCTTCATCTCCTTGTGTGCAGCAAATGCCAAAAACAATCGAATCGCTTCCAATCTCGCCACAGGAGCAAACACTTCATTGTAGTCGATCTCTTCTTGCTGATTAAAACCTTTTACTACCAGCCTTGCCTTGTTCCTTATGATTATTCCTTTCTCATCTCTCTTACATTTGAAAACCCATTTGGTGCCAATCGCATGTATATTCTTCGGTTTTGCAACCAAATTCCATACCTCCATCTTCTTGAACTGGGCTAACTCTTCTTGCATGGCTTCGACCCACGAGCTGTCCTTGAGAGCCATTTGATAGTTCTTTGGTTTAATCTGGCTGATGAAGCAGGTGTACAAGCATTCGTTAATGATGCCTGTATCTTTAATGCTTGTGTAAACACAAGTGTGCTCATTCAAGCTTCGTCTTGTTTGTACACCGTCGGTCAGATCACCTATCACGTTCTCCAAAGGGTGATTTTTGTGAACACTCGTAGTCGGAACCGAACTGACTTGCAGATTGTCTTCCAGGTTCGAAGATAGTTCATCAATGGGTGATTGTTGTTGAGAATGAAAAAGATTGAAGTATTCCTCTTCTGTAGAAGTAGCAGGGGTATCGACAACATTTGACGAGGAAGGTTGACATTCATCGTACTGCGGTCGTTGCACAAAATTTTCTTCCTCATCATAAAGCATCTTCGTAGCTCTCCTCTCATCAACTTCTGCACAATCCAAGTAAGGCAAATTAAAAGATTTAAAAAGCCTATCATAGTCGAAAGCCCCAGCGGGTCCTGTGCTTGGTTTTGGTGATTTGTAACTTGTGATGTCAGTGTTACACACCACCTCAACCTTGCTGGTCGATAGATTAAAGACTCGTCTGTTGGGTGTCCCAACAACATATCTGACTAAAATACCTTCGTCGGCTATCTCACCAAATTTTGAGTTCGTCTTTAATATCGAACACGGGGACCCGAATGGTTCGAGACCACTCAAGTTAGGCTTTCTACCATGCATAAGTTCATAACATGTTTTATTCAATCTTTTAACAGTTAAAACTCTATTAAGGATATAACAGGCTGTTGCGACAGCTTCAGCCCAGAACACCACAGGAAGTTTAGAATCAGCCAGCATGGTTCTGGCTCCTTCAATTAGCGTTCTGTTCTTCCTCTCAGCCACCCCATTTTGTTGCGGAGTATACGGAGCGCTGTCCTGGTGGTCTATCCCTTTCTGTAAGCAGAATATCTCCATCTGATAGTTTTTGAACTCTGTCCCATTGTCAGTCCTGATGTATTTAACCTTTTTCCCCATAATATTCTCAACCTTGGTAATCAAATTCATTACCAACTGAACCGTTTCATCCTTTGTCTTCAGGAAATATACCCAAGAATATCGAGAGAAATCATCAGTTATCACCAAGCAGTATGATGTTCCACCTAGGCTTTTTACATTCACGGGACCGAAGAGATCCATGTGAAGTAGGTCTAGGGTACTGACTATTGAATTAACCTTCTTGGTGTGATGAGATTTCTTGTGTTGCTTTCCCTTTTTGCACGATAAGCATTGGTCTTCAAAGTTGAAATTTTTCAAGGGAACACCCAGCACCAGCCCATTCTTGACAATGTAGTTCATTTTTCGAAGATGAATATGCCCCATTCTTCGATGCCATAACTCGGACTCCGATTCAGTTGCTTTTGACAGAAGACATGATTTTTCTGTTGCCATCTCAGTCGACCTCATGTCCATAACATATGTATTCTTTTCCCTTGGAGCCTTCATTACTATCCAATCCTCTGGTATCTTGAAACCAGGATACAGTACGATCGCTTCATTTTTGGTAAAGTGCACAGTGTAATCTTTGTCACAGATCTGAGACACACTCAGCAGATTATGCTTCAGCTCTTCAACGAAATTCACCTTTTCTAACTTCATTTTACCATTAGTCACCGTCCCAATTCCAGTAATTCTACCACCACTCTCTCCAGCAAAACTTACTCTACCTCCCTTAACAGGTTTCCATTCGTGTAACAAATTCTTGTTACCCGTCATGTGCCGGGAACAGCCGCTATCCACAACCCATAGATTGTTTGCAGCCCTGTTCAACTGTTCCTGCACGGTTAAAGCAAAGGATTAAAATCTGGGGACCCAAGACCTACTGGTCTTGGGTCGATTAAATCTGTTAAAAGGCATCCCGTACTTTGGCTGTCCAAAGTTAGTATTAGAATGATTTCTGTAAGTCCTAAAAGGATACCTTCTAGTAGATTGACTATGGGGCCATCCAAACCTTCGTGAATTAAATGAATTATAACTAATGATTTGGTTGTTAACAGGGAAAAACTGAGATCGACTTCTTTGAAAACCTGGATTAGTCCAATATCTGAACTTTGATGAGTTTTCATTCTTACCATTATAGTAATTACTGTTAGTTCTATTCTCAGTTTTCGAAGGCCTCATACCTCTGAATCTCTGATTCAGAGGGCAATCAGCAATCAGGTGTCCTATTTGATTGCATCTGAAACAGCTCCTGTGTTCAACTTTCGTCTCAACAGTTGTTTTAGATGTTGAGGTTGCATTACTGCCCGTTTGTCTAACATATGGTGGGACATACGGGTTTAGTGGAGAATTCTTTTCAGTTGGTTTATGTTCCTCTCCACGTTTTAGTAACACTGCCTCTTCTTTTGTCTCACTAGACTCGGATGTCTTGTCCGAATTTGATGAGACAGAACTAGGAACAGAAATCTTAACATTCGAAACAGTCTTACTCGTTTCGCTTTTACTAACTTCTGGATCTTTAATCGTAACTTTAACAGGAACTGTCTGACCAATTTCAACATCAACAGATTTCTGATTACTATGATCATAAGTATAGTTATGATTATAAGGTGGTGGAACTTCAGAATATCCAATTCCTCCCCTTTTAACTGGGGAACGTTGATCACTTACGAGATGATCAAGTATTGCGGAGGAATTTCTAAATTGCTCAAGATTTCTGTTTAGTTCCACCACTTTCACCTGGTAATCAGCTATCTGTTTATCCCTTTCAGCAATTAGTTTGGTTTTCTCTTCTAACACTTCATAGCTAAGATCAATTACTTGTATTTTTTCAGCTAGACTTGCTTTAAGACTTCTGATATCTTTCTCACTAGCTTTTATTTTTACCGTGTAATTTTTTTCTCTAGTTTTAATGTAATAATGATCTTCTTTTAATGTTCTAAATTGAGCATCCAAACTAACAAACTGATCAGTTATTGTTTTCAATTGTTCAGACAGATTTTCACATTTCGTACAAGGGAGTTTAGAACTTACCTCAGAGAGCTGATCTGTCACCTCTGCCATATAAGCTTGATCTTCTCTTGTCTCTCTGTTTTTTTCTTCAGTTTCGATGTTAACCAAGTTGGCCTGTTCGAACACTTCCTCAACTTGCAGATTCCAATTGTATCCCCCGTTCTGTCTGGATATCATCGCCTTATTTTCATTACTTCCCCCATTCGGTTGTGTTGGCCTGTTGTGACTACATTCTACTCGTTCACTTGTGCATTCTTTAGCAAAGTGGCCATTCTGTTGACAGTTATAACACCGAACCTTTGACTTATCAAAACCTGGTCTTTCACCAACGAATTTTCTACCAGTCTTCTTCATAAACCTTTTAACTCTTCTTACTATCATTGCCATCTACCACTGCAGATCCATCTCCTCCAGATCATCAGCATCGATCTGATCATAGTCTTCGTCTAAAGTTGCAGGATCAACGATTTTACCTTTAATGTAATTTTCGTAAGAAGCAATGAAAGATGCATAGAGAGCAAACTGCTGTTCAGCAGATTTAACACTCATGGCATCTGAGAGTAGTTGTTGTTCGGAACACTTGAAGAAAAACTACCCTTTGTTGTTTGAGGTTTAGAAGTGTTTGTTCCACCAGCTACGAAACACACATCACCATCCATGTTGAGAGTTACATGACCATCATGAGATGAGTTAGAGCTCGTGTCTCCCTTTGAGTAGTAAGCAGATGATTCTGACATCGAACTTGAACTTGAATTAACTTTCGCACCATACATTCCCGGATCCTGAACCTGATCAGTTGGTGTCTCTTTTCGAACCATGTTAAGTTCAAAAGTTCGTAGTTTGTTGACTGCTGTTTCCAAGTCAATGTTGGCAAACTCTTTATCTTCTCTCATCAAGACAGTGTACATCTCCCATTTCGGTGGGAGAGCATCAAGGAGTTTTTCTACGATCTCCTCTTCTTTGTAAACAATGGAATAATTGCTGAGTTCGGTCATCAGGTGATAATATCTTGTGATGATATCATCAAGTGATTCATTCTTCAAGTACTTGAACACCGAGAATTGGGTTTTGAGTAGCTTAATCTTGGATGCACGTATCCCCACATTACCTTCAAATCGGTTTTCAAGCGCTTCCCATAGCTCTCTAGCGGTTTTATATTTCCTGAAGGTGTGAAGAATCTCTTGTGGAAGAGCCATTGTTATCGCAGCATGAGCTTTGCTTTCAGCCTCATACATCTTCTTTTCCTCCTCTTCCATCTTATTGTATTTCTTAATTTGTTCACGACCCTCATACAAAGCCGTTGGTGGAATGTATCCATCTTGAATGCACACCCACATCTTAGCATCTTGATATTTAACATACTGCTCAAACCGATATTTCCAAGCCACGAAATCGGTACTCTTAAGCATTTTCGGTGCCTTAGTAGCTGAACCTGCTTCCACCTCCATTTTCACCAGTTCCGTAATATTTATAGAAGTCATCTTTGGAAGAAATACAAACGAGCACTCAAAGAAACCAAAAATAAAAATTTTATTCTGAACAGTACTGTAGGCGAAGTTAAACTTAACTTCGCTTAAGTCTTAACTTCGCTTGAATTCTTAACTTCGCTCCTTTTTAAATTCGCCTGATTAGGCGAAGTTGTAGATAACTTCGCTTAAGTTAAGCGAACTTGTGAGGTAGGCGAAGTTGTTAATAACTTCGCTTAATCTTATATCTTCGCCTGAACCCTACAAACAGTGCGGCAACTTCGCCTGATGAACAATTGTTTTTGCAGGTTTGATTTTGACGTTTTGCGAGGTATGCGAAGGTGTAATGGGTTGTATTTGATGGTGGGAGGTGAGTAAGACATAAAAACTCGGTATATTAACGTAAATTCGTCCCGCGAATAGTCGAACGAAACGATTTCTACACCCGTGTGATAATCCCGAACCACACAATCACGAGCAAATGCTCTGATACCAATTGTAGTTTCCCGGCCGGATCTACACGGAATATCTCGTTCTACGTAGGTGCGGAATCCCTACGTAAGACGATACGAGCGTAGAAGACGAAACACGTTAAACACAATCAAACACACGTTACAATAAACAAAGAACACGTTGTATTGCAACTGATAACACGTGATATATCAATCACCGATTATACAAAACTGAACAACTCTCTTCAAACAAGCCGTAACCTTAACCTATATAACATTCGACAACTTCGCCTAACATGTTTAGGCGAAGTTGTCACTAACTTCGCTTGTTCAACAAGTTCGCCCATATCAGGCGAACTTGTGAGACAACTTCGCTTAATTCTAAATACGAAACATACTAACTCGATTACAGACACTATATACTGAACTACTGACATCATGTACCAACACCAACTCTCTCTCAATCTTCATACTGATAATATCATACACATACACGTACTACTGATAATACATATAAACATATAACATACAATCAAACGTATAATGAACTAGATCCATATTTAGGGTTAATCTTATATATCAGATCTGAGATCTGTTTATTGTTAAGTATTGATCCCGAGCTCAAACAAGTGGTATCAGAGCTTTCGGTGCTCAATTACGCTTGATTTGATTGTTATTTGATGTTAATTAATTGAAACTGATTCAGTTTATGTTTGGTTTGGTTTTGAATCAAATTGAGATTGAATTGGATTTATTATGGAACGATTGGATTAGATTTGTGTTTGGTAAGGTAGTTGAGAGATTTGGACGACTGGAATTGGATTTTGGATTGTGTTTGGACTGTTGTTTGATTGGATCTAGATTTGACCGAGAACAGGGGATCATTTTTGGTTAGATCGGATATGAGTTAATCGGTTATTGATTACGGGATTATTTGGTATGGTTTCGTGTTGTGATGACGAGTATTTTGGTAATTTACTTGAGCGATTTGGTTGGATATTGAGTTTGTATTACAAATTTATGTTTCTGGGTTCGTGTTCTTCAATTTCCAGATTTCTAGAAATTTTCATTTGATGATATGAAGATTCAAGTCTGATTCGTTAATTTCAGCATTAATTCGTTAACCCATTCAACTTGATTCGTTAACATATTTCACCAAATCGCTATGAGTTATAGTGGACTCGTTTAACCAGTTCGCTATTATGTCTGATTCATGTTCACTAATTTGTGTGACACGTGTTATACCTTGGAAACTGTTTTAAAACAACCGTTGCCACGTGGCATTCGGCGTCAGAGTTTGTTACAAACCGTTGTAACAACTTGATTCACTATTAGTTGATTCGTTATCAACTGTAGCTGGTTCGTTATCTAATTCGCTAAGTCTCACTTAGTGATTCGTTATAGAAAACTTTCTAATTCGCTAAGCTTATACTTAGTGATTCTTTTAGCCAATTCGTTAGTTTGACTTATTTGTTGGCCATCTGATTCGTTGCTTAATTCGTTAACTTCAATCCTGATTCATTACCTGATAAATCTAAACTTCGTTAAGGTTTAAGTCGTTACTGTTCACAGTTCGCTACAACTATTCACAGTTCGTTACCATTACTGTTTACCATTCGTTAATCTTATTTTCAAAATTAACCTTTAAAATTCAAAACTTGTAAAAATGGCTGGTATGTATGCATTAGCTTCTCAAAATATGTTAAAGCAACAAATGTTACAATTGGATACCGAGATAGGTTCACATTCAAAATGTCCAAGGTTGATGAAATTTTGCTATTTTGCTAAATGGGAACCCCGTTTCCGTGCTCATCTAGGGTCAGTCCACCCTGATTGTTCATACTGTTCAGATGAGGTTTACACCGTTCCAATGATTGGGGATGAGACTATTGGTTTTACACCTAAAGCTATCTCTCAATACTCGGTTGAAGAGAGGAAAGCATTAGAAATTGAGACAAAAGCTTATTCTACTCTTACTATGGCTTTACCTGAAAACATATTTCACCAAGAAGGAAGTATTAAGATTTGTGCTTCTTTATTTCAACATATTCGTATGAGAAGTATGGGAAACACCGCTGAAAGAAAAAAGGTTATGCTCAAGTTTCAATATAGAAACTTTAACCTACTTAAGGTGAAACTGTTGAAGAGATGACAACACGATTTAATCATTTGATAGCCGAAATGGACAAGATGAAATTGGAGATATCTGAATTTGACAAGATTGATACTATTAAAAGTGCTTTGCCGAGTTCTTATTCAACTTTCCATATGGTGTTGAAGGAAAATAATTATTTTAGTAATGAGGACTTGACTGCATCTGAGTTTTTGCTAAAGATCAAGGCTCGAGAATATGATCTTAAATGTCAGAAGTCTTCAAAAGATAATCAAGACCCTGCATTTTATGGTGAAAGCATGCCATTAAGTTCAACTATTTCACCTATCACTGCTTTTCTCACACAAATTGCAAATGAAAATGCAACAACTATCTATAGTGATCCACGTGCTTGTTTCTATACAGCTGGAAATATTAGTTCATCTGGAGGATCTAGAAGTTCATCATCAACAAATCAATTCTCATCACAGTAAAATGTAAACATGAGAGAAGCTGAACAAAATTTTGCTTTCTTATCTGCTTTCATGACTTCATATGAGAATTTAGTTAGTAGTAAAATTGCCACAAGTGATTTGACTGATGAAGATTATGATCAAATTGATCCTGATGATTTAGAACTGATGGACTTGAAGTGGAATATGGCTATGATAGTCAGGAAAGTGAAAAAGTTCATGCAGAGAACGGGTAAAGATCTTCCATCTTTGAACAAGAAATTTGGATTTGATAAATTAAAGGTTAAGTGCTACAATTGTCAAGAGTTTGGTCATTTTGCCAAAGAATGTGATAAGCCTAAAAAGGAGTATACCGGTCCCAGAAAACAAAATCAAAACTCATCGGGAAAGAGTGGTAGTGATGCTGAAAAGTCTTCTGGAAGTAAACCTTCGTCTTCTGGATCTCAAGCAATGTTATCTAACGTAGATGGAGATGACTGGTCACAACGGTTATTATGTGGGAACAATCAATCAAATCTTGCAATGTTTGGATTTCCTGAATACTTTCAAGATGTAAGTGGAAGTGAAATTTCTTCTGATGCTGATACTGAGTCTGAGTCTGATGATTCAAGTGAAAAGCTTCCAACTACTTTCACTTGCATGGCAAAGATCAGTGATTCAACCACATCTGCTTGCATGGCTAAGCAAAATGAGGTTAGTAATTCTACTTCTAACTTATCATGTGTTGATTGTGAGACCAATAAATCTAAGATAGATGCCTTGAAACTTTAAAATGATAATTTACAAAATGAGATTGTTTCATTAAAAGATACTTATAGACAATCCTTGACCTCTCAAATGAATTCAAGAGAGAAAATTGAGGCTTTAACTATAAGTAATCATGATCTTAAAGCTGAGTTGTCGGTGAAAATGACCATCAATGATCAAAAATTTCAAGAAATCTTGAAACATTGGTCAAAGATAACCGAGCTTGAAAATGAGGTTCTTGATTAAAAGAACAAATTGTGCAAATTCCGAAATTCTTCCTTTTTGCTAAATGAAATAATTGAAGTATCTGGTAAGCAAAAAGATTCAAAGAAAGGGATAGGTTTTGTTGAGATTCCACCACCTTTTCATAATGATTACAAACCAAATCCTTTTGATAGAAAAGAAGAGGATGTGATTGTTAAAGAATCTGTGATTCCTGAAAAAACAAAATCAGTTAAACCTGAAAGTGTTAAAGCCCAACCTTCAATTCAGAAACCTCATGTTCAAAGCAACAAAGTCTTTGTTGAAAATGTGGACAAAGTTATTATTGAGGATGTGTTCGAACTTGAAATCATACACAAGAACAAGAACATTCCAAGTTCTAATCACATACTTTGTGAACCTCATGAATTTGAGGAGGCTATGTATGGTTCGCACACAACCAAGATGAAACAAGATACACATGTTAATGTCAAACCAGTAAGGGCCAAGAAACCAGAAAAACACAAAATTTCTAATGAGGATTTGTTGCGTTTCATAAATCCAACTGTTTCCAAACCTTTCACTGGCAGAGTATATAAGTTAAAAGGGATAGACACAGTGTTTACTCAGAAAGACATTCAAATAAGTATTATTAAACCATAACTTATTGAGAGTGTGTTTCACAATGAAACTTCAAAGATTCAGGAACTTGAACATCGGTATGCTCAAGCAAAAACATCAATTTCATCAGATCCTTTGACTAAAGCAAAGCAAGTTTTAAAACAAGCTAAGAAAGTTCAATTTGTGAAGTCAACTGGAACAGATATGTTGAAAAGTTTTTCAAATTGTTCTAATTTAGATTTCTATTTGAAAAAGAAATCTGAGTTATCTGATGATTTTTCTTAGAGCATGACAAAAAATGTGAGTCATCATTCATCCTCTGTGTCACATGATCCGACTAATTCTCAACATCATCATGTTGACATGCGAGTTGTTTCCTTTGCGGTCAACAAGGTCATGTAGTAAGAACTTGTGGCCAAAAGAACTATCAGAATCTTCATCCTTTTATCAAGGACCATTCCAAACTGGTTCCTTTGGTAAAAGAGATTCTGAAACGACATGTGTCGTATGCTAATGATACTCATATTATGTTCTCAAACGTGCATCCTCGAAAAGTTGTTCATGTGAATGCAACTCATGATTCCGTTAAACCAAAGTTTATTCCAACCGAACCATTATGCAAAAATGTTAACTCAAATGTAGTTCAAGCTGCGTATCTAAGATGAAATTCTAAGAAACCTGTAACTTATTCTCAAGTTGCTGAACAACAGTTGAATGCGACTAAGTTTAATATTTCTCAAGGAAATCAAAAGGTGCCCAAGACTGAGGCCTGGGCCGCCTTTTTGAACTAATAATTTTCGTTTGTGTGTAGGGTACATCCAAGACTATTTCTGGTGAAAACTGGATCATTGATAGTGGATGTTCTCATCATATTATTGGAAATCTCGACCTCTTAACAAATGTAAGAAATATTCAAGGGGGTTATGTGGCGTTTGCTGGGAATTCTGGGGGTATGATTACACAGGAAGGTGATGTTTCGAATGGGCATATTACTTTTGAGAAAGTTAATTATTGTGATAAATTGGACCATAATTTATTGAGTGTGTCGCAAATCTGCGATAAGAAGTACACCGCGGTATTTACTAATAAAGAGTGTCTAATTTTGAAACCGGGTTATTTGATTCCCGAGGACATGGTTGTCATGCTATCTCCTCGATCAAATGATATTTATGTCTTGAATATGAATTCTAAAATATCAACATCGATCGAAACATGTTTTGTCTTGAAGGTGTGTCTTTGAAAAACGTAAGTTAACCGATCACTGTGTTGCTTGTAAAAAGGGAAACAGAAGAAAAAGTCACATCCCTCTAAGTTATTAAATTCCATTGATACTCCTCTTGAGAGACTTCATATGGATTTATTCGGTCCAGTGAATCGGGAGAGTATTTCTGGAGATTGGTATTTCCTGGTAGTTACTGATAATTATTCACGATACTCATGGGTCTTGTATATGAGCTCGAAAGATCAAACACTGGTTCTCGTTCAAAAATTTAACCACTAAGATCGAATCACTATACAAACAGAAAGTGAGGAGAATTCGAAGTGACAATGGTACTGAATTTAAAAATAGTGTATTGGATTATTTTTGTTTACAAAAGGGAATTCATCGAGAATACAGTGCTCCATACGTACCACAACAAAACGGTGTTGCTGAACAAAAGAATAGAACGTTGATTGAAGCTGCTAGAACTATGCTTGCTGATTCAAAGCTTCCTATCCATTTTTGGAATGAGGCGGTGAATACGGCTTGTTATACACTCAATCATGTTCTAATTGTTAAAAGACTCAAGAAGACAAGTTATGAGCTGTTGCATAATCATAAACCTAATTTAAAGTACTTGGAACCATTTGGGTGTCCTTGTACGATGTTGAAAAAGGATGTGGAAAAGTTTGATGAAAAAGCCATTGAAGGATATTTCTTGGGTTATGCTTCTCCTAAGAAACGAGTATTTAATTTTACGAATGTTTGTGTTGAAGAATGGTATCATGTGGACAGTCAAAAGTACACTATTCCTTCTCAAGGGAAAGGTCCCGACTGGATGTTTGACTATGATGGCTTATTCAATTCGTTTACTCCAACAACTTATCAACCAAATGAAGATTTAGTCCGTGCTTATTTTGAGGAACAATTGGTAATTCCAAGATTTGCAAGTTCTAATGATGTTGAAGTTCCAATCGAAGCTCCAATAGAAGAACCTGATAATGAGTTTCCAGTTCTCTTCGACAACGCATCTACTTCATCTGATGACACTCAAGTTGTTGATCACGTAATTGAACTTGATAGTGATGTCTCATCTCATGATCTGGGTGAACACTACACTAATTTATTTTAAACTGTTGATGTTCCTGAGAATCCCACTCTTAGGATTCATAATTATCATCCGAAAGAAATCATTATTGGAGAACTTGATGTAGGAGTTCAAACACGACATCAAGTTGCTTCATCAAGTGAGAATAATGTTTTGTGCGCTTATGCTGACTTACACTCGTCTGGGATTGTAAGTATTGCTAAATTCACTTGCTTTCTATCTCAAGTTGAGCCAACGACTCCTCGTATGGCACTTCAAGATCCTTTTTGGGTAGAATCCATGCAAGAAGAATTACAGCAATTTGCACGTTTGGGTGTTTGGGATCTTATCGACAAACCTGCTAGAGTCAAGAAGGCGATTCCAACTAAGTGGGTACATAAATGTAAGAAAGACGATCGTGGGGTAATTGTGAGAAACAAGGCACGTTTAGTGGTACAAGGTTTTCATCAGCAAGAGGGTATTGATTACACTAAAGTATATGCTCCAGTTGCAAGATTAGAGTAAATTCGAATATTTCTAGCGTATGCTGCTTATAAGAACATTAAAGTATATCAAATGGATGTCAAGAGTGCTTTTCTCAATGGTGAACTTCATGAGGAAGTGTTTGTTTTACAGCCTCCTGGTTTTGAAGACCCTGATTATCCTGACCGAGTTTACCGATTAAACAAGGCTTTATATGGTCTACATCAAGCCCCGAGAGCTTGGTATGGCACGCTCGCCGATTATCTGATGGATAATGGTTTCAAACGTGGAACTGTTTACTGCACTTTGTTTTATAAGAATATTGATGAAGATCTTCTCCTCGTTCAGATTTACGTCGATGACATAATCTTTGGGTCAACAAATGACATGTTGTGTAAGGAGTTCGAGAAATCAATGCAAACCAAGTTCGAGATGAGTTCGATGGGAGAGATGAATTTCTTTTTAGGGTTGCAGGTTCATCAATCTGCAAATGGAATCTTCATTCATCAGATAAAGTTTGTGAACGACGTCTTGAGCCGATTCAAGACTACTGCCGGAAAAATCCCTTCTACTCCTCTCCCCGTGGGTCACAATTTATCACAAGATGAATTGGAGGATACCATTGATCCGGCCCACTATCGTGCTATGATTGGTTCTTTAATGTATCTAACTACTTCTCGACCCGACATAATGTTTGCTGTTTGTTTATGTGCTAGGTACCAAACTAGTCCCCGAGTGACTCATCTGGCAGCGGTCAAGCGTATTCTGCAATATCTAAGGGGAAATCCTGACACCGGGTTATGGTATCCCAAAGACGATACTTTTGATCCTACCGTTTATTCAGACTCAGACTATGGAGGATGTAAGATCAATTTCAAGTCTACTACAGCGGGATGTCAAGTCTTAGGAAGCCGGCTTGTTTCCTGGCAGTGTAAGAAGCAGACAACGGTCTCCACTTCAACCACCGAAGCTGAGTATGGTGCAGCCTCGATTTGCTGTTCCCAGGTTTTGTGGATACAACATCTTCGCAGCTATGGTTTGAAGTTTCTTACTACTCCCGTCTTAATTGATAATTCTGCTGCTATTAGTATCACCAAAAATCCCGTACAAGATTCTAAAACAAAACATATAGAAATTCGTTATCATTTTATATGGGATTGTTATGAAAAGAAATTAATTTACTTTGAGAAAGTACGTACTGATTTTCAGAAAGCCGATCTATTTACCAAAGCATTTGATAAAACACGTTTTCAATTTTTGCTTGGTTTAAATGGATTGAAGACCCTCGCTGATATCCTGAAACAAGGATGATTATTTGTTTTTTCTGTTACTTTTGGTTTATCATTTTATTTTGTTTTTAGGTTTTAGGGGGTGAAACTTAGAAAATACAAAAATACTGTGAGTTTCGATTGTATAGATAAAACCCAAAAACATTAGAAAAATTTGAAAAATCAAAAATACTGTGATCTTTTCTGAATTTATTTTTAAAAAAACCAAAAACATCTTAAAATTGAAAAATCAAAAAAATTGTGCATTTAGTTTGTATAGAAAATTTGAAAAAGTCAAAAAGATTGTGTATTTCCAGTTTGTAAAGAAAAATCCGAAAAGACAAAAAGATTGTGTTTTTAGTATGTAATGAGAAAAACCAAAAAGATTTTTGCTTACGATCGCTTAAAAATATGTCATTTATTTCTATTTGAAAGACATATATTCGTATATGTTTGACCCTAATAGTTTCTTGTAAATCTTCGGGATAGCCATTTACATGATAATAGAAAGTATTTGGGGTGTTCGTTAAGCTTTCTATTTTATTTTTAGCTGAAAATTATGTCAGTTATTTAAGTTTGTGGAGCATGCTTGCATGTTTTGGTCCTGTTATCTACGTGTAGTTTGACTGGATAGCCATTAATTTATAAACTTAAATTTAACTGGGGAAATTAATTTTATTTAGTTTATGCTCATCAAAATTTTGAGTTTTTGAAGAAAAAAGAGAATATGATAGTACATTGATTATTTTGAGTTTTTAAAAGACTGAGTGCTTAATCATTGGTGCATTGATAGGTCTTAAACAAGCTGTTAGAGTAAAGTAAGTGATATAAACATAAAGAAAAGCCAAATTGAAAGAGGTGTTAGTTTCTAGCAAAAGTCTTGGTGAGGATGGCAGAAATGTAATAACCGGTCATACTCAAGCCTTATAGTTGTTTGATCACCAAAGATATAATAAAGCAAATAACAAGCGTTAGGATTCTGGACACTGTGAGTCTGTATGCGGCTTAATCATCTGGGTATTCATAAACATGAATATTTCATTCGCTTTTAGAGCAAACCCTATGTCATTAAACTTGATCACTGATGTACTTCGTACAATCCAAATTGCTAACTTGATCAAAAATCCGCTGTTAGTCATACATTTGTTCCTCCCTTGCGCGCGTCTTAATACCATTAAGAAATGGACCCCAGGGGATACAATGTATGTAAGCCGACAGATGGACTCGTGCATACTCACTCACAGTAAAGGAAACTTGATGCATTGCTCAAAAATTATAAATTTCTCAATTGATATTCAAATTTTGATCAACATTATAACGATTTAAGTCAACTTGGGGTGATTTGGCAAAATCAAATTAAGTTTGAACCGAGATTAGGGGCTGATAGTTTCTGATATTCTGTGCGCTAATTGAACCTTAAATCATATCACAAAAATGCTTGAAGGCTTGTTATAAGATTTAAGTGGACAACAATATCAATGACCGAATTAACGCCAGTCATAATATCGCTGAAATACAAAACTGTGATGGAATGGCATTTTGGTCAATATGATTCTCTGCTCAAACTTAACAAAAATAAAAAAAATATGTACTGCTTTTGAAAATCATAGAAAAACACAAAAAGATTGTCTATTTTCTAGTTCGGATATTTCTGTAAATACATTCTTTAAATTTTTTACAAAATACCAAAAATATTTTATTATTTTTTTTTACATTTTTTTTAATTTTTTTTAAATTATGTTTCAAAAACGTGAAACGTGTTAAGTTATTTGGCTATCGAGATAAAGGTACTTGGTAATCCCTATAAGTTATATAATCAATTTAGTTATATATTTATTTAATTCATTTATTCGATTTATTTATTTATTTAAAGTTAAAATTAAATAATGTTTAATTCGTTAATTATGGATAACGAATTAGGTTGTTTTAACGAACTACATCCTAGTTCATTCACCTAATTCGCTTACGCACTATGTAACGATACACATCTAGTTCGTTATACATATTTAACGAATACAGACACGAATCAAGTCTAATTCTTTATACCACGTGTTTAGTTTGAATAACGAATTAGTTGATTCGTTAGTTCAAATTTCAAACGAATTACTCTAATTGATGCCTTTGGAAGCGTGTAAGGACAGAGTATATTGGACGGCGTGTCTACGAACCGTCCTATACTATTCATCTTCTTGCTTACACTTAATGTTACTCTACCAAAATTTTTCATAATTTATCGACCATCGAAATTTGAACTTTTGAGTATACCAGTGTGTTGATAAGGTATAGATGATCACTTCTTTGTGATTTTCGTCAAAAATGATATAGCTTTGCTATGATAATTATGGATTTTTATATCAGGGTTTTACAATCTTTGAAACCCTGCATATTTGGATTTATACTTTATTTATGTAGTTTATTTTGTTATCATTGTGATCGGAATGTGATTCCGAGACCATTGGTGAGCTTTAATCAGTGTTTGATTATTGTTTGCCGGGTTAATTAATCGATTATTGTTTCGGGTGTTTATGCATCCTTAATAGACTAACTTATTTCATGTTTTTTATCTTCAAATCAACTCCATTTGCTTCGTATGGTATTTCCGAGATCGTTACGCATGTCGATTCGATTATTCAACGATGATTATGGAATAATCGATACTGAATTGATCCTGTTGGCTTTCAGTGTTCTTATTTAATTTTGACTTTGACCAGGAGAGTAAAAAATTAAGCCAATTTTATGGCCATTCGTTAACCTTAGCGAATTGGAACTCCTCCGTGTCCAATTCGTTAAGGATTCACACGAACTAGAACAGCGAATCATTCATTTAACGAATCAGATATGGATTCGTCAATTTGAAACGAACTAGAAGTTAGTTCGTTATTATTTAATAGTTAATTCACTTGTTCTTTTTCGTTAACTCATTTACTTGATAGCGAATCAATTGATTCATTATATTTCAGTAACGAATCAGATTGATATTTTAACGAATGACATTTTAAAATTCATTTTTTAATTAATTTAACTTAACTAAGTATTGTAAATTAATAAAATATTCCAAAGGTCTAAACGCGTTGATACATCAATTACACACGACATCTAAAATTAAATACACTGTCTATTGATATATATATATATATATATATATATATATATATATATATATATATATATATATATATATATATAAAAGTGATTAAAGTATATTACACCTTCACATTACTTATATTTGTTTATATTTATTCAGTGCAATGGCCGATCAAATGGATCAAGACCCACCTGCTGCTCCCCAAGAACAAGAACAACATCAACAACAAATTGAAGTACAATTGCTACCATATGACAAGAAGCACAAAATATGTGCTTATGTTGATTCAGACGTTGCTTACGAAGATCAGTTTGGGACTATGTTAACGTTTTTATGTCGTTCGGTGATACATTATGCTATAACTGCTCGACCTACTGTTTATCTAAGCATTATTAGGCAGTTCTGGAATACTGCTGAGTTTGTTGAAGCCAAGAATCACCTTCGAGCCACAATCAATCAAACTCCCATAACAGTGGATGTTGAAGTGATTAGACGTGTACTTCGGTTTGGGTACAATGATGATAACCCAAGTGAGTTCGACAAGGAGTTAATCAAGGGTTTGTTCAGAAGTGTACATAATGGTAGAGATATCAAGGATTCTATGTTTAACAAGAATGGTCTATTCCCACCCTACAAGTATCTTTTACACGTATTGATTCATTGTTTGGGTGGTCGTCGAGGTGGATTTGATGAATGTAGAATAAGTCTACAATCGGCTTTTGTGGCCCTTGTTCTCAATAAACCATTCAACTTCTCAGCAATGGTCTTCTATCATTTCAAGGAGCAAGTTTGTCACACCCTCAAAATCCACTAACGGAGTTTTACCGTCAGAGGGTGTGAACTGGCAGGATCGGAATCATTAGTTATAACCAAACCAAAGAAAAACGTTTAAAGGAAAGTAAGTGCGGAAGCGTAAAAACCTTAATTCAAAAGCTGCGTCACGCAGGACGACTTAAAACCAAAGATAACTGTTAAAAGTATGTTTGCAAAATAAAAGTGTTTTCATTTAATGCATGCTCCTAAACCGCGCGCCCGCCTCGGCTACCTGAGAATAACATACTAAAAGTGTCAACACAAGGTTGGTGAGTTCACAAGTAAAATAAAATAAATCGTTTAGCGTTTCGCGTAACCTCGTTACGACGTTTAAATGTTGCGTAACCCCGTTACGACGTTTGAGTGTGTAACCACGTTACAGCGTTTGAGTGTGTAACCATGTTACAGCGTTTAAGTGTGTAACCACGTTACAGCGTTTAAGTGTTTTGCATTACCAGATAGTGTTATGTCAAATTATATATCGATAGGTAGCTAATCTATACAACAAGTATCGCTAAGTGGTTCGCGACCGAAGCTGACTGTTTATCAAGTGCCCGTCACCTGGTCCTCCAGACCATGGTAAGTGTTAGCCAAAATTTACACCCACTCAACCTCCAGTTGAGCTTAGCGTCGGGTGGGGTTTGTCAAACCCAGTAGTACTACCCAAAAGTGACTCGCTATTCCAAATATTAACCGGTCCGATGTGTGGGACTTCAAATGTTACGTATGCCGCTTAGCCTTTACAAGTGATATATAATTTATAACAAAATCTTTCATATGCGTTTATCTCAGAAAATATGTTTATCGGAGTATGTTATCTCCCCCAAGTGAAAAACGTTTGAAAACAGTTTAAGAGTGGGGTAAGTGAACTCACTGTTTGCGAAGAATATCCGATCTAGATCACCGAGTGATGCGCGTCGTAGAAAACTCTCTAGCGTTCTAAAATAACAAAGAGATTTTCTAAGTATCGGAATGTTTAACGAGTCTCTAGACTCGGCACATAATACCTATGCACGTAACATGTTTCGTGTTTCGTTTGTGAATCGTGTGTGACTTAAACAAGTAAAATTGTGATACGATACACGAGTGAGCAATTACTTTCGTGTCACGTATTAATAACATACTTATTAGCAATTATTCCCGTAGGGGCATTTTGGTCAACAATCAAAGACTAACTAACCATTATTCCCCATAAGGGCAATTTGGTCAATTCATGGCAATCAACTAGCAACTATTCCCCGCAAGGGTATTTTGGTCAAAATACAACAATTATATAAAAACTATCATATTTCATGCATTCCTATACAACTCAGCAGCTAGTTTCGTTATGACAGAATTTCTACTTGAAAGATTGCACTAGTTTACCGATTATAACGTTTCAATTAATTCACCAAAAATCACCACAGAAGCATACATATCTTAGGTTTCCAGAACATCTTTTATCTTATTTTTATTCCATATAGATTGTTCATAATGATCAAAACATTACAGCTAACTTATATCAGTCAGATTCATGCACATCAGAATGTTATTTGCAATTCCCGTTAAACGAAAAATCCAATAAATGCAAGACCACTTGGGTTTGGTTCCTAACTCAGTGAGTCAACCTCCAGAAGTGGAACCAACCCAATTGGTCTCGTAGTTCATGAGATATAACATTTACAACATAACCTAACAGCAGGTCTAACAGCTCAGCTTTGCATCACGTTTTTGTAAAATCATAAAAGTATACTTACACTTATCCAAAAATTACGAATTTATACTTCATAGAAACTAGACTCAACCTAGTTTACTGCAGTACCCACAATCTCAATCAATTTTCACGTTTACACTTCGTTACAGTCAGTTAAACATCGTATATACGTTCTGTCCAGAATCTGTTCACATCAAAACTCATCATAATATCAATCTATGAACTATCATGCATCCATATAACCCTCTAGACACTATAACTACTATCCATGCATATCAATTACACCATACCTACAAGATTAGGGTTTTATTTGAACTCACAATCAAGGACACAACAATTAACATGCAATACTATCAAACTAGTTATCAATTCATTATCCAAATAACAACAATCATATTAATCATATGCATGAACAAAATCGGCCAGCTAGGGTTTGTTATTAACCCGACAAACATCAAATTCAATCAACAAGGATGTGAAGGATGATCAAATATACCTTCCTAGCACTTTGTTCTTCAATCAAAGGCTTGAATTGATGGTGTATGTGTGTGTGTTTGTGGACGGCAGCCAAGAGAGAACAAGGGAGGGCCGATCGGGTCTTGTGGGTTTAGAATAATAGGTTAGGGTTTGTTTATTTGTGATATATTTATAAACAAACAAGTTACACTCTAGTCCTTCTACTTTCAAGTGTTGTTTTTCTAGAACATTCTATCCTAACTTGCACATAATCATGACAATAATATAACACATAATCCTAACACATAGTTATCACATCATTAGTGTTTTAGTGTGCTTCGTTTATTCCTCAATCGTTTGCGTTTCGGTGCAAATCCCGAAAGACTACTACACATGTAGTAAGTGTTAAGCGTCATTTAAACCCTAGTTTAAATGTAATGAAGTATCCGTTATAGATTCAACGATCTTAAAGTTTGAATTAACGGAGTTGAGTTAACGAGGTTAACCTGAAATTGACGATTGTCACATCATTCCCATGTTAAAGAATTTTCGTCCCGAAAATTTGAGTCAAGTCGTGATGAGAGCCTGAAAAAGTAAGAAAGATTTTCAGTTTGTCATATCATCCCCTAGTAGAAAGAAATTTCGTCCCGAAATTTAGTTCATACCTCCGGTGATGTTTGACGGTTTGCCGGGTTTCGCGGTTTTCGGTGTTTGGTTAGCCCTTCAAAAAGGTGAGGATACTTTTTCATCATGTGATCCTCGCGTTCCCATGTGAACTCCGGTCCACGTCTCGAGTTCCAACGAACCTTAACGATTGGAATTTTGCTGCGTTTGAGCGTTTTGGTTTCCCAATCCAAAACCTCGACTGGTTCCTCAATGAACCGTAACTGTTCATCAACTTGTAGTTCCTCCAACGGGACTACTTGGGTTTCATCAGATAGGCATTTCTTCAAGTTTGATACGTGGAATACATCGTGTACGCCACTGAGTTCTGTTGGTAGGTCCAGTCGGTACGCCACCGGACCAATGCGCTCAGTTATCCGGTACGGACCAACATATCGTGGGTTGAGTTTGTTTCGCTTACCAAAGCGAACCACACCTTTCCAGGGTGAGACTTTGAGTAACACTCGATCGTTTACTTGAAATTCGAGAGGTTTTCGGCGCTTGTCGGCGTAACTCTTTTGGCGATCTCGTGCTGCTGCCATGCGATTTCGGATTTGAACAATCTTTTCTGAGGTTTCGAGTACCAGTTCCGGACCAGTGATTTGGCTATCACCCACCTCTGCCCAGCAGAGTGGCGATCGACACTTCCGTCCGTACAGCGCTTCAAACGGCGCTGCCTTAATACTTGCGTGGTAGCTGTTATTATACGAAAACTCTACCAAGGGTAAGTGGGGTTCCCAACTTTTTCCGAAATCTAGGACGCATGCACGCAACATATCCTCTAGGGCCTGAATAGTCCGTTCACTTTGCCCATCCGTCTGAGGATGGTATGCGGTACTCATATCGAGACGTGTGCCCAGTGCGCTTTGCAGCGACTTCCAAAAGTGTGAGGTGAAACGAGAATCTCGATCGGAAATGATCGAGACAGGCACTCCGTGTCTAGACACCACTTCCTTCATGTATACTCGAGTCAGTCTTTCCATTTTGTCTGTTTCTTTAATCGCTAGGAAGTGTGCCGATTTAGTCAACCGGTCAACGATCACCCAGATGGTATCGCATCCCGTCGGTGTCTTAGGCAAACCCGTAATAAAGTCCATTGAGATGTGTTCCCATTTCCACATTGGGAGTTCCGGTTGTTGCAGTAGACCAGATGGTTTCTGGTATTCTATCTTGACTCTGGCACAAGTCAAGCATTTGCTCACGTAGGTGGCAATGTCGGCTTTCATGTTCGGCCACCAGTAAAGTTCCTTTAAATCATGATACATTTTATCTGAGCCAGGGTGGATAGAATATCGGGACTTGTGAGCTTCGTCCATCACTAGAGTTCTCAATTCTCCGTATCGTGGGACCCAAATCCGGTTCTCAAAATATCGGACCCCGTCCGATCTGGTTTCAAGTTGCTTGCTCATGCCCCGCATGAGTTCCGATGGAAGATTATCATCTTTCAACGCTTCCAGTTGCGCATCGCGAATCTGATCTGGTAAGCTGGCATGAATCGTAAGTTGCAATGCTCTCACCCGTCTGGGTTTATCTGTTTCTTTTCTGCTGAGGGCGTCGGCCACCACATTGGCCTTGCCAGGGTGGTACTTGATGGCACAATCGTAATCTTTAAGCAGCTCGACCCAACGACGCTGTCGCATGTTCAGCTCCTTCTGATCGTAGATATGTTGGAGACTCTTGTGGTCGGTGTAAATGGTAAACTTGGTACCGTACAAGTAATGCCTCCATATCTTAAGAGCAAACACTACAGCTCCGAGTTCCAAATCATGGGTCGTGTAGTTCTTCTCGTGAACCCGTAGTTGTCTAGAGGCGTAGGCTATAACCTTCTCGAGTTGCATCAGCACACAACCGAGACCTTGTATAGATGCGTCACAGTGTACCTCAAAATTTTCTGTTCCCTCGGGGAGGGCTAAAATAGGGGCGCTACAAAGCTTGGTTTTCAACAGTTGAAAAGCGGATTCTTGTGCGTCACCCCAGTTGTACTTAGTGCCCTTGTGAGTCAAAGCGGTGAGGGGTTGAGCAATCTTTGAAAATCCCTCGATGAAACGCCGATAGTAGCCGGCCAGTCCTAGGAATTGTCGCACCTCAGTCGGAGTCTTAGGTGCTTCCCAGTTTTTGATGGCCTCTACCTTACCGGGATCGACATGGATACCATTCTCGTTGATCACATGTCCTAAAAAGTGAACCTCGCGAAGCCAAAATTCACATTTCGAGAGTTTAGCATACAGTTGTTCCTTCTTCAGTAGTTCCAGAATTATCCTTAAGTGCTCTTCGTGGTCAGTCTCGTTCTTGGAGTAGACGAGAATATCATCAATGAAAACAATCACAAACTTGTCGAGGTACGCCTTGCATACTCGATTCATGAGATCCATAAATACGGCTGGTGTGTTGGTTAGGCCAAAAGGCATAACTGAAAACTCGTAGTGACCATACCGTGTTCTGAAAGCCGTCTTTGAAATATCTTCTTCGCGCACTCTCACCTGGTGATAACCGGATCGTAGATCGATCTTCGAGTAGTAACTCGATCCCTGAAGCTGGTCAAACAAATCATCAATTCGGGGTAAAGGATAACGGTTCTTGACCGTCATCTTGTTCAACTCCCGGTAGTCGATGCACATTCGGAAAGTCCCGTCTTTCTTTCGGACAAACAAGACAGGGGCTCCCCATGGCGATGAGCTAGGTCGGATAAAACCTTTATCCAACAAATCTTGCAACTGGGTGGACAACTCCTGAAGTTCCGCCGGTGCGAGCCGATACGGGGCTCGTGCTATGGGTGCTGCACCGGGTGTCAACTCGATCTGAAATTCGACTTGACGAATAGGAGGGAGTCCAGGTAAATCCTCCGGGAAAACTTCCGGGAAGTCTCGCACAACCGGTATGTCTTCAATTCGTTTCTCCTCCGCGGGTTTCTCAACAATCTGCGCCAAAATTGCCGGATGACCCTTTCGTAAATACTTATGTGCCTTCAAAAGGGTAATAACGCTGGTGGTCATGCCGCTTCTCTCGCCTCGGACCGAAATGATCTCGCCAGAAGGGGTGGTAATATGGACTATCTTATCATGGCATATAATCTCCGCTCGGTTCTCGGATAACCAGTCCATGCCGACAACGACATCGAAACTACTAAGCGTAAAAGGAATAAGGTCGATGTCAAAGACATGACCTGACAGTTTCAACTTACATCCCGCAAGTATATGAGTTGTTATTACAGTTTTACCGTTAGCTAATTCAACAGGAAACTTAGCGTCTAACGGGGTTGGAGTAAGGTTTAAAAGTTGGCTAAAGGCCTTTGACACAAAACTCCTATCAGCTCCAGTGTCAAACAAAACAGAAGCAAAACAATCGTTTACAGGGAACTTACCAGACACCACATGCGGATCTCTGCGGGCTTGACCCGATCCAATCACAAACGCTCTTCCTTTGCCATTTCCTCCACCGTTACTGCCACTTCCATTACCCCCATTATTGTCATTCTGTTTCAGCTTGGGGCAATCCTTACGGAAATGACCTTCCTGTCCGCATTCAAAACATCCCTTAGTCGTCATCGGTGGCTTAGGAGCACCCTTCGCCGCAAGGTCTCCTCTACATTCCTTCGCTTGATGACCTATCTTTCCGCATCTTTGACACTTGACACGGTCACATTGACCAACATGATGAAAGTTGCACCTGTTGCACTTTGGATATTTCCCAACATATCCGCTCGAAACCTGCCCGCTACCGTTGTTGTTGTTGTTGTGATTCTGAGTGTTGAAACTCCGAGTAAATTCGGGCTTACGGTAGTGGTGTTGCGGTGGGAGGTTTGAGGATGAAGATCTGGTGTTGTCAAACTTTCTCTTCCCGCTGTTCGGGTTACTGTTGTTGTTACTGTTGCTGACGTGGTCATTACTCGGGTTGTCACGGGCTTTAACAGTCGAACCCCTTGGTGGTAACGCACCCTGGGTCACAGCCTGATCCGTCAGTTTGTGAGCCAAACGGATCGCTTGTTGGATCGTGGCTGGTCTGGAAGACGTCACCATACCCTGAATCTGTGGTGCTAACCCATCAATGTACATCTCTATTCTCTTGCTCGGCGGATCCACCATCCGCGGACACATCACTGCCAACTCGTGCGAACGAGTAGTGTAGCTTTCAATCTCTGAACCCACCATTTTCAACGACCAAAACTCCGACTCTAACTTCGAAATTTCTTCCCTCGGACAGTACTCCTCTCGCATCATGTTTTTGAACTCCTCCCAGTTCATCGCGTTAGCCAGTTCCAATCCAAGGATCTGGACGTTCGAATTCCACCAAGTGAGGGCGGAATCCTCAAGTGTCCCAGCAGCGAATTTGACCCTACTGGCAGGGGGACAATTACACATCTCAAAGGCCGACTCGGCCTTCTCAGCCCAACGCAGGAAGCCTATAGCTCCCTCAGTGCCCTTAAACGTACTGGGCTTGCAGTCAAGGTAGTTCTTGAAGGTACATGTTCCATTCGGACCTCCTGTTTGATTCTGAACGTGTGCAGCTAAAGCGGCAGCAACATGGTCATTCAGCAGAGTTTGGAGTTCAGCTGCAGTCATGCTGATGTTACCACGTCCTCGTCCAGCGTTTCTTCCGGCCATTTCCTAGAATCACAGTATAAAATGTTAAACATGAATTTTTCTTTCATATACAACACACCATACATGTAATAAAAGATAGGTAAGAAAAAAAAATAAGAAACAACATCACATCACAACCACATATTAGTCTAAATAAAAATTCATGATTAAAACCATTGTATTCGCTACAAAGTATTTCCAATCAATCCTTAAAATCATAGAAAAATAATAGTTAGGATGGAGACAACCCCTCCATCTAAGTATCATCATCACTAGATGTCGTCATCTGAGGACACTTCCGAATGTGCCTCCTCCTCAGCCGGTTCTTCCTCCGGTTCTTCTTCGGGTTCCTCCTCGGGATCTTCCTCGGGATCCTCCTCAGGCTCCTCTTCGGGATCTTCTTCAGGTTCTACTTCAGGCTCTGCCTCGGGCTCGGCCTCAGGCTCTGCCTCAGGTTCTGCTGCGTTCTGAGCAAGTTGCATTTGTAGGATATCGCAACGTTCTAACGCTATCTCAGTTCGGGTCCTTGCTTCTTGGAGTTGCTCTTTCAAGTCTATCATTTCGGCTTGCATCTTCATCATAACCTTCATCTGTTGATCACTAGCCCCTTGCATATCTTTCATTGCCGCCGCCATGCGGGCAATCTCCTCCTTAGTCTCGGTTTCGTCTTTTAACAATCTGGAAACGTTCTCTCTCGTGTAGCGCATGTAACCCACATCACGCTCCAAACAAGAAACGACAGCTGCGAGAACTCGCTCCACAGGTTCGGTTATGGGTGGTAGAGTGTTAGGGTAAGCAGGGTGGTTCGGGTGAGGCAATGGGGGAACTTGTTCACGGTAGACCATACGTCTGATCATGTTGGGGTACCAATCCCAGCTAACGTTGTTGTCATACAAGCCTCCGGATAGGCGGTACCTCTTTGGTGCAGGAGCTTCGAGTTCCGGGACTACACGGGGTGGCGAGGCAGTAGGTAACTGCGGTTCCTTCCCGTGAGCATGCGTCATCGAATCGGATGATGATGAGGGTGGCGTCGACATTCCTACAGGTAAGCCGTGTATATGCGCGCGTAAGAGTGAAGGAGGTAAAGAAATAAGATTTCAAGACTACACAAACCTATGCAGTGCGTATCATTATAACTAATGGGTCGTCGCGGTTATAGTCTAGTATGCATGCAGTTTCTAGTTCGCTATAACCAATGGCTCTGATACCAATCTGTCACACCCTCAAAATCCACTAACGGAGTTTTACCGTCAGAGGGTGTGAACTGGCAGGATCGGAATCATTAGTTATAACCAAACCAAAGAAAAACGTTTAAAGGAAAGTAAGTGCGGAAGCGTAAAAACCTTAATTCAAAAGCTGCGTCACGCAGGACGACTTAAAACCAAAGATAACTGTTAAAAGTATGTTTGCAAAATAAAAGTGTTTTCATTTAATGCATGCTCCTAAACCGCGCGCCCCGCCTCGGCTACCTGAGAATAACATACTAAAAGTGTCAACACAAGGTTGGTGAGTTCACAAGTAAAATAAAATAAATCGTTTAGCGTTTCGCGTAACCTCGTTACGACGTTTAAATGTTGCGTAACCCCGTTACGACGTTTGAGTGTGTAACCACGTTACAGCGTTTGAGTGTGTAACCATGTTACAGCGTTTAAGTGTGTAACCACGTTACAGCGTTTAAGTGTTTTGCATTACCAGATAGTGTTATGTCAAATTATATATCGATAGGTAGCTAATCTATACAACAAGTATCGCTAAGTGGTTCGCGACCGAAGCTGACTGTTTATCAAGTGCCCGTCACCTGGTCCTCCAGACCATGGTAAGTGTTAGCCAAAATTTACACCCACTCAACCTCCAGTTGAGCTTAGCGTCGGGTGGGGTTTGTCAAACCCAGTAGTACTACCCAAAAGTGACTCGCTATTCCAAATATTAACCGGTCCGATGTGTGGGACTTCAAATGTTACGTATGCCGCTTAGCCTTTACAAGTGATATATAATTTATAACAAAATCTTTCATATGCGTTTATCTCAGAAAATATGTTTATCGGAGTATGTTATCTCCCCCAAGTGAAAAACGTTTGAAAACAGTTTAAGAGTGGGGTAAGTGAACTCACTGTTTGCGAAGAATATCCGATCTAGATCACCGAGTGATGCGCGTCGTAGAAAACTCTCTAGCGTTCTAAAATAACAAAGAGATTTTCTAAGTATCGGAATGTTTAACGAGTCTCTAGACTCGGCACATAATACCTATGCACGTAACATGTTTCGTGTTTCGTTTGTGAATCGTGTGTGACTTAAACAAGTAAAATTGTGATACGATACACGAGTGAGCAATTACTTTCGTGTCACGTATTAATAACATACTTATTAGCAATTATTCCCGTAGGGGCATTTTGGTCAACAATCAAAGACTAACTAACCATTATTCCCCATAAGGGCAATTTGGTCAATTCATGGCAATCAACTAGCAACTATTCCCCGCAAGGGTATTTTGGTCAAAATACAACAATTATATAAAAACTATCATATTTCATGCATTCCTATACAACTCAGCAGCTAGTTTCATTATGACAGAATTTCTACTTGAAAGATTGCACTAGTTTACCGATTATAACGTTTCAATTAATTCACCAAAAATCACCACAGAAGCATACATATCTTAGGTTTCCAGAACATCTTTTATCTTATTTTTATTCCATATAGATTGTTCATAATGATCAAAACATTACAGCTAACTTATATCAGTCAGATTCATGCACATCAGAATGTTATTTGCAATTCCCGTTAAACGAAAAATCCAATAAATGCAAGACCACTTGGGTTTGGTTCCTAACTCAGTGAGTCAACCTCCAGAAGTGGAACCAACCCAATTGGTCTCGTAGTTCATGAGATATAACATTTACAACATAACCTAACAGCAGGTCTAACAGCTCAGCTTTGCATCACGTTTTTGTAAAATCATAAAAGTATACTTACACTTATCCAAAAATTACGAATTTATACTTCATAGAAACTAGACTCAACCTAGTTTACTGCAGTACCCACAATCTCAATCAATTTTCACGTTTACACTTCGTTACAGTCAGTTAAACATCGTATATACGTTCTGTCCAGAATCTGTTCACATCAAAACTCATCATAATATCAATCTATGAACTATCATGCATCCATATAACCCTCTAGACACTATAACTACTATCCATGCATATCAATTACACCATACCTACAAGATTAGGGTTTTATTTGAACTCACAATCAAGGACACAACAATTAACATGCAATACTATCAAACTAGTTATCAATTCATTATCCAAATAACAACAATCATATTAATCATATGCATGAACAAAATCGGCCAGCTAGGGTTTGTTATTAACCCAACAAACATCAAATTCAATCAACAAGGATGTGAAGGATGATCAAATATACCTTCCTAGCACTTTGTTCTTCAATCAAAGGCTTGAATTGATGGTGTATGTGTGTGTGTTTGTGGACGGCAGCCAAGAGAGAACAAGGGAGGGCCGATCGGGTCTTGTGGGTTTAGAATAATAGGTTAGGGTTTGTTTATTTGTGATATATTTATAAACAAACAAGTTACACTCTAGTCCTTCTACTTTCAAGTGTTGTTTTTCTAGAACATTCTATCCTAACTTGCACATAATCATGACAATAATATAACACATAATCCTAACACATAGTTATCACATCATTAGTGTTTTAGTGTGCTTCGTTTATTCCTCAATCGTTTGCGTTTCGGTGCAAATCCCGAAAGACTACTACACATGTAGTAAGTGTTAAGCGTCATTTAAACCCTAGTTTAAATGTAATGAAGTATCCGTTATAGATTCAACGATCTTAAAGTTTGAATTAACGGAGTTGAGTTAACGAGGTTAACCTGAAATTGACGATTGTCACAAAGTTCAACAAACGATTCAAAAAAAGAAATTCCTCATGTATCCAAGATTTCTCCAACTGATTATTCAAGATTTGATTCCCAACTTGGTAATTGATCGAACATTAATGAATGACGTTCTCGACTTAGAACACATGAAGGCCGAAACTGTTTGTAGAATGAAGGTCTATCGTAAGGAGAGGCCACAGGACAAACGTATGATTGGTCACATTATTAATCCTAATTATGTATGTCCTCCCGAGGAACGTTGGATCCATGATTACTCGGATTCCGAGCGTGAGGGAGGAGAAGGTGGGAACGGTGGAGATGATGCTGGTGATGATGGAGGTGATGGTGGACATGGTGGTGCTGGGGATGTAGCTCTTCAAGAACAACAAGATGCAGTCGATGCTACGTTAGCTGCCACAATTGCAGCTCAACGTGAACGGAAACGAAAGGGTAAAGCACCAGCTTCTGAAGTTCAAGCCAAGAGACGTGTATCAGTTGGAGCTGGTGTAATCATTAGTGATCCACCGCCTCGTGCAACTATGTCTCAACGCCCGGCAGTGACGCTTACTACTAGCACTCCGGCGCTTACCTTGACAACGACGATGGTCCCGCATGAGAGGCTTGGTATGATTCCACAAATGGCATTAGATGAAATACCAAGGCCTTCTGCTACACCTTCTATTGTTCCTCCAACACCGTCCATGAGGCCCCCTCCACCAAGTGATGTCTCTTTTATGAGAATTACACGGCCTCAGGGACCAATCCAGCCTGTTCATCCATCCTTATACAATATGCCACAGAATCGTCAGACAGACATGCTTTTGAATCTGCTTTAGTTATATGAAAATCATATGTCTGCTGACCGCCTGAATCAGGAACACCTCATGGAGAATCAAAAGAAACTGATGGGATATGTCTCTTACTGCCAGAAAGAAACAAAAGCCCTACGTGAGATTGTTACGTCTCAGGGGTGAAATTAAAAGAGCAGGAGGAACTTATCTTACAATTAACCTGTAAGGATGATGCACTAAAAAGACTCAAGAATGATGATGAGGATCCTGATGAGTCTGGTGCTGGTGGTGAGACGAAACAAGCTCATGACTCATCTACAGGTGCAGGTGCTAGTGGTGGTGATGACTCAGGTAAGCAAGTTGTTGTGTATCATGATTCAACTGTTGCTAAACCAATTGAAATGATTGAAGCCAATACTGTTATATTTGTGGATGGATCGGGAATGGTTAGGAGTATGGTGAATAGGGATGAGATCGAGGTTGGTGAGTTTGTTGAAAAGTCTCTAACACGAGAGCAGATTTCATTACTGCTTGGTCTGAATGACGAACAGTTGACCGTGTTAGAGGCGGAGCCTGACGTTGAGGTGTTAAACGATGAAGAAATCTTAAATGATCCATCTGTTGAGATAAACACGGATTTTATTTATGACGATGAGGAGGTCGTAGTTGAAGATGTCACAGCTGAGGAGTATCCTGACCTGTTTCAACACACTAATGTTGATCAGGGTGCTCCAATATTCACTGAAGAAACAATCAAAACAGCTGAGGACAGGATAGAAAAGGTATCTAAGGGTAAACAGGTAGCTGATGCAGTATTTGATTCACTTGCAGTCATAACCGATGCTGATATTGCTAAGTGGTTCAGCCACTAGAAAGTGGGTAAAATTAATATGGCGTATCGGTATGTCAATCAAGAGAAGAAAGATGAAGCGGCGCGTGGGTCAGAGCAAACCAAGTGACTTCTTTCAAGAATGTGTCCGAAGTTCAAGGTGATATCATTTCTTGGCTGTTTGATTCTGATCTTAAGGTATGTGTTGTAAAATGGGAAAAGGGGGTTCAGTACTATGAGAAGATTATGGACGTTCTTACTTTACCGCGTTGGGATGTTCGTACCCTCGCGTGTCGTCCATTTATCAATCGAGGTGGTGACCGGATAGCTGATTGGTTGCATCAACAACTGCTATTCGAGGTCAATTCTGGGTTCAAATTTCTCAAGCCACAAGTCCCTACTCGTAAACGTATTGATGAGATTGACCCAAGGACTGGCCGGAGGAAGTTGATCCTTAAAGTAAAACCTCTAAGAACCATGAAGCAGGTTCCTGTGAAGACTTTGAACCAGCACATGGCTTTATCCTTCAACCGCTGGTATTACGATAACCGAACCGGCGAGGCCGTCATTGTTTTGGGCAAAGGATTGAAGACTGAGCTGATAAAGATCATTGACCCTATGTGGTTGGTGAATTTAACCGAAACTGAAAATGACGTGCTGTACAAGAACAAGATATTGTTTGAACGCAATGAAGACTATGAGCTGGCTATGCAATTCCAAGACATTGTGCGTGTCTGTTATGAGAACGGGATTCATAGTTGTAGGGATTGGAAGTCCAAGCGTTCCAAGTAAAGATCAAAGTCAAAGAGCTCAAGACGAGGGGGTGTTTGTTAGTACACGGTTTTGAGTCTCGAGTCTTTGTATTTAACGTTAATGTATTTGTCGTTTAATTATGTAATAAATTATTAAAGTATTAAGTTAGTTCGTTAAGGTTATAGTCTAGTTCGCTAAGGATGTTTAGCGAACTTGATCTAAGTTATTTCCCTCCTGATTCGTTAAGGATGTTTTAACGAATCAGAGGCTGATTCGTTAAGAGCATTTCGTTTTAATGTATGTAACGAAGTGGACTCTAGTTCGTTAGGGGATGTTAACGAACTAAGTCCATCTTCTATATATATGTGAACACTGTTCACAGTTAATTTAAGTTTTGAAATTTAATTAACAAAACTCTGCCCAACTCTCTCTCAATCTTCATACTGATAATATTATACGCATACACATACTACTGATAATTCATATATACAAATGTTTTGGATAAAAATATGTTAAGGATCAAGTATCCAATTTCGTAAATGTGAGGTAAGGTGCTAACTCGATAATATCGAATGCGTAATCGTAATCTGGGTGAACACAATGATTTGATCACGAGGGAAATAGCCCTTAACCAAGATAGTCTTACTTCGGTCAAAACTTATCAATGTAATCTCTCGGTCAAATTTCGTCAACTAAGGATTAACTAAATAATCGATGGTTGAATCTTTTCGATCAAGGATCAACAAGGTGACCTTTGGTCGATAAGTATGTGATTATCGTGATCTCCGGCACAAAATTCCTCGGACGGTGAAAACTATCACCGTCGATAATATTGATAATAAAAGGTGGTTACAAGTGTGTGGAGATTGTGATCGATATTACAACGAAATGCTAGTGTGTAGAGAGAATTATAAGTTCTGCTCTAGTGTGTGTCTACAATATACTCCCTAACTGATCATAACCTCCCTTATAAATAAAAAATAATAACTCAAGGGAGTTATGATTAATAAAGACTATTAACTAATTCCCTAAAAATCCGCCATGTCTTCAATATAATCGTAACAGCAACTTTGACCACGTGCTCCATCACTCAAGCTGCAAAATAGGTGGTAGACCAGGTCTTCTAGCCGTTACACTTGATAAATATCAGCCTTCATATAAGAAACAACCGTTAATAGAACCAAATACCGAGGATCCATGATCCTGACATAGATCTGGACCTCTTCAGAAGGATAATTGATCCAGACACGTCAATATCTTCTTGACTGCAAGTTAGTGGATAGACTGAGTCTTCTAACCGTTATACCTGCTAAATATAAGACTACACATGAGAACAACCATTAATAAATAATAAGTACTGTGGATCCTTGATCCTGTCGGGATCTGGAACACACGCTAAGGATAACTGATACAAAACATATGCCAGGATAACATATCCACAGTGTTAAATTTCTGTGCACTAATAATTGCCCCCAAAATGGCGGTTGTAATAAGATCACAGCTGTCATTTTGCGTTTGAATTCAAACTTCCTGCAAAATCATATGAGATTTGACAAGCTGGATATAGCTGTCACATATCAATGGAGTCTCCATGGAAACTTCACTTCCTGCTGTATATCCTTCTCCCGTAAGGTCTGGTTAGACCTAAGTTACCATAAGTATTGATCCTTTTGCAATCTTTATAAAATTGAATTAAAGGATTCTGAATCCATAAGTACTAATCCTTTGGTGATCCTCAGAATCTAATTTATGATACCTGACGCAAATAATTTATGATATTATCTAGGATTAAACCCAATAAACCGGGGACAAGCCCATAAAATAAACTGGGGACAAGCCCGTGCAACAGGCGACAAGCCCGTGTAATCTAGGGACAAGCCTGTGTAATCTGGGGACAAGCCCGTGCAACTGGGGACAAGCCCGTGTAATCTGGGGACAAGCCCGTGAACTGTTGTTAAACTGGGGACAAGCCCAAAAACTGGGAACAAGCTCAAACGGGGGACTGGCCCAATATACGGATGTTAACTGGGGACTCGCCCATCCCGGGATTTAGCCCAAACGTGAGATAACGTGAAAACGTTATAAACCTTAGCTAACATGAAAATGTTAGAAACCTTTGTCTTGAGATAACGTGAAAACGTTATAAATCGGTGGTATGGTAAGTCTACCATAAATCGTAGGATCCTCCATATAGCCGAAGACAATGAAATTGTCAGCCACTAAGCGTGTACTGGTCCTGCTGCCCCGGACTATACGTTGGATAGCGTGCGCTCCAGGCGAGAGTGTAGAAACTCTAATTTATAAGAAAGGTGAAAACCTTTAAACCTTGGAGGATATGACCATCGGGGGTCATATCCAATCGTGGGCTAGGCCAAGGAAAATAGCAATGTACCTTAAGCGTGAGGGAGAGGTGGCCAACCTCTTAGACATTGAATCTCTTTTTGAAATCTGCATTGTTACTTAAAAACTTGGAAAAGATAAATGTTAAGAATACATTACCCTTAAAATAACAAGAATATGAAATGAATAAGAAATCAGATAGATATTACCAATTTTAGGATCCTTGATCCTAAATGGATGTTTGATTTTCGAAGGATACTAGATCCTGACTAGAAAAAATACTTCTTGAGAGGGATAGCATTCCATGCTCTTGGTAACCTGTTGCCTTCCATGGTGAGCAAATGATATGCCGCCTTCCCTGCTTCCGATTCGATCAGATAAGGACCTTCCCACTTGGGTGCTAGTTTCCCATCTGCCAGATTGTTTGTGTTTTGGAAGGCTTTTCTAAATACCAAATCACCTACTTGAAATCTTCTGATCCTTATATTTTTGTTGTATGCCCCAGCTACCCTTTGTTGATATGCTGCCATTCTGATCTTAGCTAGGTCTCTGAGCTCATCAACAGTATCTAGATCTTGGAGAAGGATTTCATTATTGGCCTCAGGATCACGAATGCTTGTTCTAAGCAGTAGGAACCACCATTTCTGTAGGAATTACAGCTTCTGATCCAAACACCAATGAGAAGGGTGTTTGACCTGTTGCATTCTTAGGTGTTGTTCTATCGGCCCAAAGAACATAAGAAAGTTCCTCAGCCCACTTGCCTTTCTTGGATCCTAGCTTCTTCTTCAAGTTGTTGATGATAATCTTGTTGCTTGACTCTGCTTGACCATTGGCTTGAGGATGAACTGGTGTAGAAGTGATCATCTTGATGCCCCAACTGTCACAAAAGTTAGTGGTTATTTTCCCGATAAACTGGGAACCATTATCACAAACAATTTCAGAAGGGATACCAAATCTAGTTATAATATTTCTTTTAATAAAGGATATAACTTCCCTTTCTCGGACTTGCACAAATGCTTCTTCTTCAATCCATTTAGAGAAGTAGTCTGTCATAGCAAGCATAAAGACCTTTCCGCCTGGTGCCATTGGTAGCTTTCTACAATATCCATTCCCCATTTCATGAAAGGCCATAAAGAGGATATAGGATACATAGGTTCTGCTGGCTAGTGAAGAATGTTTCCATGCCTTTGGCAAGCATAACACTTCTTTGAGTATTCCATAGCATCCTTCTTCATTGTTGGCCAGAAGTATCCAGTTCTAAGTATCCTGGAGAATAATGCTCTTCCCCCTGTGTGGTTGCCGCAATCGCCTTCGTGGAAGTCTTGAAGTACCTCTTGTATTTCAGGATCCTCAATGCATCTCAGATAGGGACCTGCAAGAGATTTTCTATACACAATATCTTGTAAAATAATGAATTGTGATACCTTTAATCTGAAAGCTTTAGGATTTTCCCCTGTAGGGATCTCTCCATCTTGTAGGAATTTTTTGATTGAAAGGATCCAAGATCCTACTTTTGAAGATGATGGAGGATCTGTATGTTCTCCTATGCAATCCACTGTTATCTTCACGGATTCTTGTTCTCCAATTGCCGGAGACAATACATGAATTATGGGTATCTTTACATCATCCGGGATCTTCAATGATGATGCTAAGTTTGCTAAGGCATCTGCCCCAGCATTCTCTTCCCTTGGTACCTGTATTACACTAAACAATTCGAAGGATTTTGCCAATTCCTTCACAATTTCTAAATATTTGACCATATTCTCACCTTTCATAGTATAAGAACCGTTAAAGTGGTTAGCTATTAACAAAGAATCTATATATATTTGAAGATACCTGATCCTCATGCTTTTGGCTAATTGCGAACCTGCGATCAGAGCTTCATATTCTGCCTCATTGTTGGTGGCTTGGAATGCACATGCAATGGACTGGGGTATTATGTCCCCCTGTGGAGATTTTAGTAGTATGCCCAAACCTGTTCCTCTTACATTGAATGCTCCATCTGTGAAGAGGATCCAAGGATCCTTGGTTTCTTCAAGTTGTTGGACCTCTAGATCATCTTCATTTTGCATGTCACTACTGAAATCAGCCACAAAGTCTACAAGCGCTTGTGATTTAATGGCTGTTCTACGCTCATACTGAATATCATATGCACTTAGCTTCACATCCCACTTGGCCATCCTACCTGACAACTCTGGCTTTCTAAAAACATTCTTAACAGGATAATTAGTTCTCAAAATAATAGTATGAGTTTCGAAGTAATGTCTCAATTTAGTAGAAGCCATAATAAGTGCAAGAATTATTTTTCTAAATGAGAATACTTGACTTCTGCATTTAAAAGAGTTTTACTTACATAATAAACGGGATGTTGTTCACCTTCATGATCCTTCACAAGGACAGCACTTACAACGTTTCCTGAAACAGCTAGGTACAAGTATAAGGATTCTCCATCCACAGGCTTCATCAGAGCTGGAGCTGAGGATAAGTAATCCTTCAAGGCTTTGAGTGCAGCCTCATGCTTTTCTGTCCACTCGAAATTCTTATTCTTCCTAAGGATGTCATAGAAGTATTTGCACTTCTCGGAGGATCTTGAGATGAACCTATTGAGAGCGACTATCCTTCCGGTGAGCCTTTGGACATCCTTGGCGTTTGAAGGAGACTTCAAATTAAGGATGGCTTCGATCTGTTCGGGGCATGCTTCAATTCCTCTTTTAGTCACTTTATATCCCAGAAATTTTCCAGCCTTAACTTCAAAATGGCATTTTGACGGATTCAATTTCATGTTATATTGGTCAAGGATATTGAATGCTTCTTTGAGATCTCTGAGATGATCCTCAGATTTCGTCGATTTCAACACCATGTCATCTATGTATACTTCCATGGTTTTGCCTAACTGATCCTTGAACATCATATTGACCTATCTTTGATATGTTGCCCCTGCATTTCTTAGTCCGAAGGGCATAGTAGTATAACAGTATATGCCGGTAGGAGTCATGAAAGCTGTATCCTCTTGATCAGATGGTTCCATCTGAATTTGTTGAAATCCAGAGGAAGCATCCATAAAGGCAAGCATTTCATGTCCGGTCGTTGCATCCACCATGGAATCTATATGTGGTAAAGAGAAAGGATCCTTGGGGCATGCCTTGTTTAAATCAGTAAAATCGACACACGCCCTCCACTTTCCATTCTTTTTAGAAACAACAACCACATTAGCTAACCATCGAGGATACTTAACCTCTCTGATCATACCGGCCTTAAGAAGTTTTTCAACTTCTTCTTGTATGATCACGTTCCTCTCAGGAGAGAATTTCCTTCGCTTCTGATGGGCGGGTTTAATAGATAAATCAAGGCCTAATTTATGAGTAGTTACATCCTTGGAAATACCTGTCATGTCTGAATGTTTGAAGGCAAAAGTGGATTTTCTTTAATGTCCTTAGGAAGGATATTATATCCTCCTCGATTCCGCTGGGGATACTGGATCCTAAGAACACCTTTACATCTGGATCCTCGGGATCTAAGGATACTTCTTTAATGTCTTTCTCCCGAGCTTCCAGTACATTCCTAGGATTTTGCTGTAATTGCTATGCTATCGTCTATTTAGCTGTCGGCTTCATGGATGATGAATAATAATTCTTGGCTTCCATTTGGTCACCATCTATCCTTACTACTCTCCAAGGAGTTGGTAGTTTAATGCACTGATGGTAAGTAGAAGCTACAGCCTTCATCCCATGTAGCCAAGGCCTGCCAAGAATAACATTGCAACAAGACAGATTGTCAATAACACAAAATTTTTGTAAGAGTTTAACCCTTTGATGTATATTGGTAGGTTAATGTCCCCCCAATGTTTTCTTGGTTTCTCCACTGAAACCGACTAGCACTGATGTTCTAGGGATGATCTCCGAATCTGGTATGTTCATCTTCTTAAGGACATCATGCTGGATAATGTTGACCGAGCTTCCACCGTCAACTAGGATCCTGCGAACATAATGGTTAGCAATAAACAAAGTAACAATTAAACCGTCGTGGTGAGGATCCTGGATGCTGGTTTTATCTTCTTCATCAAAGAAGATTGTTTTATCACTCGTTAAAGTGGTGGATGTAACCAGCCTTTCCCCGTTATCCAACTTGGTTTCTTTGGACAGTCTCTTAGCTGCGAAGAAGCATGTACCACATGTATCCGAGCCACCGAAGATGAAGTTGATTACTTGAGCATCTGGTGGGGGTGGAGTAGCTTTTTGAGGAACCTCTTCAGGATCCTGGACTTTTTTCTTCCCAACAGTTCCTTAAAATGGCCCGTACTCAGGAGGTATCCAATTTCCCTCCGTAAAACCGATGCAATCGTCCGTCATGTGGCCAAAATCCTCATGGAATGCACATCATTTGGACTTGTCTTTGAAGGATGTTGTTTTCTCAATTTTCCGAGGCCACCTTGCTTTCTCTCCAAGATCCTTCATGGCACAAATCAAACCATGAGTATCAACAGAGAAGTAATATTCGGAAATACTTGGGTAGTCCTCATCATCATCTCCTTCTTCAACTGCTCGAACGTTTTGATTGTTGAATTTGGAGTACGGCTTCGAGTTGTTGTTTCTGTATGAGGATCCTTTATTCTTGTCAGGGGATTCTTGCTTCGTTTGAGCCCCCAATCGTTCTTGGATCCTTTTATCGTCTTCCAGTCGTATGAACCTTAGTGCTCTGTTCCTTACTTCATCTAAAGTCCTGCATGGAGTCATCACAACATCATCATAAAATGGGGAGCCCATTTGAAGTCCCATCTTGAATGCTTCAACAGCCGTAGCCATATAAAGATTAGGTATTTCTAGGGCTTCTCTGCCAAACCTTGTAACAAAATCCCTTAAGGATTCATCATAAGGTTGGACAACTCTATATAAATCACTAGTTAACTTCTCAAATTTCCTACTACAAGAAAACTGGCTGTTGAACAAGTTAACTAAATGTGAAAAATATGTAACAGAATAAGGAGGAAGACTTAGCAGCAATTTAAGTGCAGATTCTGTTAGTGTGGATCCGAAACCCTTGCATAGACAAGCTTCCTTGAGTCTTTCTGGAATTGGAGTGATCTCCATCCTTTCCCTATACTGAGCCATGTGTTCTTCCGGATCAGTGGTCCCATCATACACCTTCATGTTGGGGTTTTGAAAGCGTTTTGGGATCTCCGCATTGCATATCGGTGGAGCAAATATGGACAGCTTGTGGCTCCCTTCTGGTATTTCAGGAATTGGACGTATCACCCCGGGTACGCTGGATATCATATCCTTAAGTTTCTACAGTTCCTTAGCCATGGTTAGGTTGACATCTGCATCCTGCATGGAACCACGATTAGCATTTAAGGATATAGGATCATGCGTGTTACCTCCTTGTTGTACAAAGGTCGCCATTCCAAAAGAATGACTGAAATAAGAAGCGTCTGCTATTGGAGTTGGTCCACCGGAAGCTATGGTCTGCATGGGGATTATATCTCCTTCATGGACCTCTGAAGACCTTTGATGGTGAATTCCTGAGGATCCTTGATTCTGCCAGAAGGATCCTTGAGGTTGAGAGTTATAGGATCATGGTTGAATGATGGATTATCCTTGCTGAAACAAAGAGGATCCTTGAGCCTGTGGACCCATGGATCCATGTTGAAGGATAGATGATCCTGGAAGAAACAGTGAGAATCCTTGAGCCTGTTGACCCACGGCCCCTGTTGAAGGATAGATGATCCTGGCTGAAAGAATGAGGATCCTTGAGTTTGTTGACCCACGGACCCTGGAGTAGTGAAATCCAGCACCCTAGGCATCAAGGGAGTCTGATCCTCCACTGGCCTCTTTCTTTTCTTGAGATCTTCAATTTCATGTAGGATCCTCTGGTTGGTTTTGTTCTGCTGCTCTATGTATGCCTTAACCTGTGAAAACGTAGCAGAAACATCATTGTTAGATTTGACCACCGAAGCGGCAGCAGTGATTTTTGAGCTCTGGATAACTGGAATTTGTGTCTTGTTTCCAGCTACGATGGTCCTTGGTGCTTCAGTAATTGGAGGAGGCATCGGCGGCAAGGTTCTTGATGAGAGAGAAATCAAGGATGGCATGGTTGATGAAGCAGAGGTTGATTGAGAGGCCATTGATGGTGATATGGGTAACAAGATTGAAATATGATAGAACATAATCTGGATTATAGCACCAATTGCCCCACGGTGGGCGCCAAATTGTTTTGGATAAAAATCTGTTAAGGATCAAGTATCCAAATTCATAAATGTGAGGTAAGGTGCTAACTCGATAATATCGAATGCGTAATCGTAATCTGGTGAACATAATGATTTGATCACGAGGGAAAAAGCCCTTAACCAAGATAGTCTTACTTCGGTCAAAACTTATCAAGGTAATCTCTCTGTCGAATTTCCTCAACTAAGGATTAACTAAATAATCGATGGTTGAATCTTTTCGGTCAAGGATCAACAAGGTAATCTTTGGTCGATAAGTATGTGATTATCGTGATCTCCGGCACAAAAAACCCTCGGACGGTGAAAACTATCACCGTCGATTATATTGATAATAAAAGGTGGTTACAAGTGTGTGGAGATTGTGATCGATATTACAACGAAATGCTAGTGTGTAGAGAGAATTATAAGTTCTGCTCTAGTGTGTGTCTACAATATACTCCCTAACTGATCATAACCTCCCTTATAAATAAAAAATAATAACTCAAGGGAGTTATGATTAATAAAGACAATTAACTAATTCCCTAAAAATCCGCCATGTCTTCAATATAATCGTAACAACAACTTTGACCACGTGCTCCATCACTCAGGCTGCGAAATAGGTGGTAGACCAGGTATTCTAGCCGTTACACTTGATAAATATCAGCCTTCATATAAGAAACAACTGTTAATATCACCAAATACCGTGGATCCATGATCCTGGCATAGCTCTGGACCTCTTCAGAAGGATAATTGATCCAGACACGTCAATATCTTCTTGACTGCAATTTATTGGATAAACTGGGTATTCTAACCGTTATACCTGCTAAATATAAGACTACACATGAGAACAACCGTTAATAAATAATAAGTACTGTGGATCCTTGATCCTGTCGGGATCTGGAACACACGCTAAGGATAACTGATCCAAAACATATGCCAGGATAACATATCCACAGTGTCAAATTTCTGTGCATTAACAACATATAGCATACAATCAAACGTATAATGAACTAGATCCATATTTAGGGTTAATCGTATATATTAGATCTGAGATCTGTTTATTGTTATGTATTGATCCCGAGCTCAAACAGATGTATCACCAAGGATCCTCAGGACTTCAACATCAGAGGTCTTCGAAGGTCCATAAAGGAGACATCATCCCCATGGAAACCATTGCCTCTGGTAGACCAACTACCATCGAAGATGCTTATTATCTTGGCTACACTTCTAGGATTCAACTTTCAATCAACCGAGAGGTAACATGTATAATCATATATCCTTAGACACTAACCTGGGCTCTATGCAGGATACAGGTATCAACCAGGCTCTATGATTTGGAGGCTCAACAACTGGAAGAAACAAAGGATCCTTAGATCCTCTTTACTGATGGAGCATCCAACGTAAGAGGAACATGATTGGGTATCCTACTGAAATCGCCACAGGGGGACATAATACCCCAGTCCATAGCCTACGAATTTCGAGCCATGAATAATGAAGCGGAATACGAAGCTCTGATCTAAGGTTTTCAATTAGCTAAACATATGAGGATCAGGTATCTTCAAGTATATGTAGATTTGTTATTAATAGTTAACCACTTTAATGGCTCATATGCTGTTAAAGGTGAAAAACTAATCAACTATCTAGATGTTGTGAAGAAACTATCAAAGTTCTTCGATTCTTTTAGTATTATACAGGTAACTAGAGAAAATAAGGATGGGGCAGATGCCTTAGCAAATTTAGCTTCATCATTGAAGATTCCAGAAGATACGAAGATCCCAATCATCCATATACTCTCACCAACAATAGGAGAACAAGAAGTTGGGGAGATAACAACTGACAAAGAGATTGTGCCTTGGGATCCATTATCCTCAAGTAATCAAGGATCTTGGATCCTCCCGATCAAGAAGTTCATTCAAAATGGAGAGATTCCGGCCACAGAGAATCCTAAGTCCTTCAAACTTAAGGTATCATAATATATATATTATTAAATGATATTCTATATAGGAAATATCTTGCTGGTCCATATTTGAGGTGTATCGAAGATCCTGAAATTCAAGAGGTGCTTAAAAACTTTCATGAAGGAGATTGTGGCAATCACACCGGAGGTAGAGCCCTATTCTCTAGATTTCTGAGAACTGAATACTACTGGCCAACTATGAAGAGAGATGCTATGGAGTATTTAAAGAAGTGTGACTCATGTCAAAGGTACGGCAACATTCTACACCAGCCAGCAAGCCTATGTATCCTATATCCTCATCATGGCCTTTCATGAAGTGGGCATGGATATTGTAGGTAACCTACCTAAAGCACCAGGAGGAAGAGTGTTTATGCTTTCCATGGCTGATTACTTCTCGAAGTGGATAGAAGCTGAAGCTTTTGTACAAGTCCGCGAGAAAGAGGTGATATCTTTCAGTAAAAGAAATATAATTACTTGATTTGGTATCCCTTCAGAAATTATTTGTGACAATGGTTCCTAGTTTATCGGGAAAAGAACCACTAACTTTTGTGATAGTTGGGGCATTAAGATGATTACCTCCACACCAATTCATCCTCAGGCTAATGGTCAAGCAGAATTAAGTAACAAGATTATCATCAACAACTTGAAGAAGAAACTAGGATCCAAGAAAGGCAAGTGGGCCGAAGAGCTACCATATGTTCTTTGGGCTGACAAGACAACACCAAAGAATGAATCAGGTCAAACACCTTTCTCTGGTGTTTGGCTCATAAGCTGTAATCCCTATGGAGATGGTGGTTCCTACTGCCAGAACAAGCATCCGTGATTCTGAGGCCAATAATGAAATCCTTCTCGAAGACTTAGATACTGTTGAAGAGCTTAGAGATCTATCCAAGATCAGCATATCAACAAAGGGTAGCTAGGGCATACAACAAGAATATCAGGATTCAAAGATTTCAAGAAGGAGATCTACTTTTGATGAAAGCCTTCCAAAACACAACTAATCCAGTAGATGGAAAGCTAGCACCTAAGTGGGAAGGCCCCTACTTGATCGAGTCAGAAGCTGGAATGGGGGCATATCACCTGCTGACTATGGAAGGCAACAGGTTACCAAGAGCATGGAATGCTATTAATCTCCAGAAATGCTTTTTCTAATCAGGATTAAGTATCCTCAGAAGGATCAAGGATCCTGAAATTGGTAATATCTATCCGATCACTTATTCATTTCAGATTCTTAGTAATTTCAGGATAATATATTTTTAAAGTTTGTCTTTTTCCAAGTTTTAAATAACAATGCAGATTTCAATAAGAGGTTCAATATCTAAGAGGTTAGCCACCTCTCCCTCACACTTAAGGTACTTTACTATTTCCCTTGGCCTAGCCCACGATTAAGGTATGACCCCCGATGGTCATATCATCCAAGGTTTAAAGGTTTTCACCTTTCTTATAAATTAGAGTTTCTACACTCTCTCCTGGAGAGATCATTAATCAACGTATAGTCTGGGGCAGCGGGACCAGTACACGCTTAGTGGCTGACAATTTTGTTATCTTCGGCTATATGGAGGATCCTACGATTTATGGTATACATACCATACCTAAGGTTTTGGCGTTTTCACGTCACTCACGTTTGGGCTAAATCCCGGTTTGGGCGAGTCCCCAGTTCACATCTATATCTTTGGGCCAGTCCCCAGTTTGGGCTTGTCCCCGGTTTTTGGGCTTGTCCCCAGTTTGGCTTGTCCCCAGTTCACGGGCTTGTCTCCAGTTCACGGGCTTGTCCCTAGTTGCATGGGCTTGTCCCCAGTTTATTTTATGGGCTTGTCCCTAGTTTGTTGGGTTTAATCCCAGTCAATATCATAAGGTATTTGCATCAGGTATCCTAAATTCAATTGCGAGGATCACAAAAGGATCAATACTTATGAATTCAAGATCCTTCATTCAGTTTAATAAGGATTACAAAAGGATCAATACTTATGGTGTAACACCCCGGCCTCTCGTACCACCAATATTGTCCGCTCTGCCCACAAAGAGCTCACGGATTTGTTTTTGGTCGCCCAGATGGAGACTTCCCAAAACGCGTTGGTGATGTTAAGAGGCAGAACATTACTTATGAACCAAGGATCTCTCTTGTCCACAGCCGATGTGGGATAGCCTAAGAGTGGGACGATGTTGTGTTTGCCAATGGTGTTACAAACAACCCCCCTTTGGACTCATCGTCCTCGATGAGGCATGTCCCATCATCCCGAACGACACAAGAGTGTCTCTGATACCATCTGTAACACCCGACCTCTCGTACCACCAATATTGTCCGCTCTGCCCACAAAGAGCTCACGGATTTGTTTTTGGTTGCCCTGATGGAGACTTCCCAAAACGCGTTGGTGATGTTAAGAGGCAGAACATTACTTATGAACCAAGGATCTCTCTTGTCCACGGCCGATGTGGGATAGCCTAAGAGTGGGACGATGTTGTGTTTGCCAAGGGTGTTACATATGGGAGAAGGATATACAGCCGGAAGGGAAGTTCCCAAGGAAACTCCATTTATATATGAGAGTTATACCCAGCTTGTCAAATATCATCTGTTTTAAAGAAAGTTTGATTTCAAAGGCAAAATGACAGTTGTGATCTTATCACAACCGCCATTTTGGGGGCAATTGTTAGTGCACAGAAATTTGACACTGTGGATATGTTATCCTGGCATATAATCTGGATCAATTATCCTTAGAATGTATTGCAGATCCTGTCAGGATCATATATCCTCAATACTTATTATTTATTAACCATTGTCTCTTTGTTATGTTGATATTTTTGGTAGGTAAAACAGCTAGTGACCAAGTCCAACCTATGATATCGCACTCAAAGTCATTAAACAACGTATTTAATGCATAAATGGCTCCAATGAAGATATGGAAGGAATGGCTTGATTAATGGCTAAAAAATAGGAGATTTACTTATTGTATTTCATGTATAAATAGAAGCTTGATCAGCTAGGTTTAGACACATCATAACACAGCAGCATACGCAACATTTCTCTGTAACAAACACACTTAGATTCATTGTATTCGCTGATCATAGCTTCCAACCCTTGTAACACCCTTTTTTGATTTATAAAAGTGGTGACAGACAATTTTCATCACCCGGGGTTTTGTGCCAGAGATCCGACCAAGATCAAGGGCTTTTCCTCGTAACAAATCCTTGTGTTCATCATTATTTCGTTTACATATTCATTATTACCAATCTAGCACTAAACCTCACAATTACGAATTTGGTTACATTATCCTTAGTCGATTTTTGACCAAAACAATGTGTATATCAGTTTATGCCTAACTTGCTATTTGCTTACTTGCTTTATTTGAATACATTTCGGAGATAAATCTGCATTATAGTATGATAATACAACCGTCATATTGGCCGACGTCCTACGCATTGACAATGGTTACACCGACACCTCATTTTTGGTAACCAATGCCCATTCGCATAACAACGGTTTAGCCTTTTCTTTATGGTTTGAGTGATTATTTATATACTATGGTTTAACTGTTTATTCTCACAGGAATAGTTTGCATCTTCCTTTATTTATTATATAATATTATATCTCACTTAAATGGTGTTTTACTCACTCAACATGTGTTGTTGACAAAACTGTCTATTTTATACGCTTATGCAGGTTAACGTAGAAATTTAATGCAGCTTGGTTGTTTAGCAAGATGAAGATCACGTAGAGATGCCATTTAGGATACAAACTTAATTGAACATTTTTGTAATTTCTTTATACTTGATGTACTTAACTGTAATTGTTTTATTTAAATAAACTAAATAGATATTGTCATTTATCAATTTGCATAATAGTACATTGAGAGTTGTGGGCAATCAGCTCACGCCCCGGCATTTCTGTAGTAGGTTGGGGTCTGACATCATGCATCTTCTTCTCGGCTCTCGACTGACGTTTGTTTGCTGTATCAGAACATAAATTGCTAGATTTTTCAAATCAAAACACACCAAATACTTGTGTTCGCCAGACATAATAAGGATAACAAATATCTCATATGGTCTTAATTTCAGTTTTGTCAAATCATTGTTCACTGCGCGCCTAACAGTCTCCTTGATCATGCCAACACCCGTTGTGAACGTGACATGTTTAAATCCAATCACGCTTCCATTCTATAAATAAAAAAAATTTGTAATTAATATGGTTAAACTACTAAGTCCGTGCAAACAATATCGATAAACATAGCTGGCACCTACACTTTACTTACCCTGCACCAACTCCAACTATTTACTAGACACACCTTATTACCGACACAAAATTTTCTACCAGAACCTACGTGTCGTTAACTTACGTGCCCATCACAATTGTGGCCCTAACCGATACTCGTCTATCAACCATGTGTATTGTCCACTAACTACCTTTGTACACCAACACAACAAAAAATAATAGTATACGCTCCTTTCTTCCTATATGATTAGATAACATTATCATGATTTACAAGCTCGATGGGTCCAAAAAACAACTGATACAGTGACGAGTCGCTCCTATTTGCCTCCCCATCATTCAACACAATGGAGAAACATGTGATGACGTTGCTACTAATCGTCATGTTGGGCTACAGTGACTCAAACGCACCTCTATACCATGACAGGCCATCATTAGTAATAAAAATGGTTTCCCTGCACAGAAATACAACTTGGTTACAACCATTATCGCCGACATATTAACAAAATATGAATCGTAACAACAAGAACTTACGTTTCAGCACCACCATTCCTATGTATTTATATCCACTCAAGTGTTTCATACTTGTCTTCTTTACTTTTAAAGTCCACCAGCCTATTCATATATGGCGATCTAATCTGGTAGCTCTAGTGTGTTTCTCTTTTCTCCCTTGCGATACCTTTACCTTTTCGTGCAAGCATTCTTGACAACACACCCAACGGTACGTGCTCAGTATCACTATCCATCCCTTGGTGACCTTCATTCGCCGGTGTTGGTGCATAAATGTCAGTAGTTCATATGTCTAATGTCTGTAATCGAGTCTGTAATATTGTTTATGTATTTGTTTGTTTAAAGCGAAGTTGTTGACAAGTTCGCTTAGGCGAACTTGTTAACCAAGCGAAGTTGTTGACAAGTTCGCTTAGGCGAACTTGTTAACCAAGCGAAGTTATGGACAACTTCGCCTGAGGCGAAGTTGTCGTGTATTTATATAGGTTACGGCTTGTAGTTCAAGTAGTTCGAGTAAGTCAGTTATTGTTCGTGAGTCAAGTGACGTAAGGTCGAGAGTCTGTAACTGTGATTATATTACGTGTTGAGTTATTAATATAACGTGTGCTTGTTCGTATCGTATTCATGTGTTCGTGTGTTTGTGTTCTACGTCCGTAACGATCTACACAGGGATTCCGCACCTGTGTATATCGGGATATCTCGTGTGATCCGTCCAGGGAACCTACAATTGGTATCAGAGCTTTTGCTCGATTGTGAGGTTCGGGATATTCACGCGGGTGTAGATTTCGTCCCGTTTCGACTTTTCGCGGGACGTGTTTTCGGTGTTTTTGCTCATTCTAACCTCCTACCAGTGTGTTCAAGCCTTTAATCCGTCAAAAACCTCGTTAAAATCCGTTTTACAGATCTGCAGAAACTGTGTTGGGCTACAGTGACTCAAACGCACCTCTATACCATGACAGGCCATCATTAGTAATAAAAATGGTTTCCCTGCACAGAAATACAACTTGGTTACAACCATTATCGCCGACATATTAACAAAATATGAATCGTAACAACAAGAACTTACGTTTCAGCACCACCATTCCTATGTATTTATATCCACTCAAGTGTTTCATACTTGTCTTCTTTACTTTTAAAGTCCACCAGCCTATTCATATATGGCGATCTAATCTGGTAGCTCTAGTGTGTTTCTCTTTTCTCCCTTGCGATACCTTTACCTTTTCGTGCAAGCATTCTTGACAACACACCCAACGGTACGTGCTCAGTATCACTATCCATCCCTTGGTGACCTTCATTCGCCGGTGTTGGTGCATAAATGTCAGTAGTTCATATGTCTAATGTCTGTAATCGAGTCTGTAATATTGTTTATGTATTTGTTTGTTTAAAGCGAAGTTGTTGACAAGTTCGCTTAGGCGAACTTGTTAACCAAGCGAAGTTGTTGACAAGTTCGCTTAGGCGAACTTGTTAACCAAGCGAAGTTATGGACAACTTCGCCTGAGGCGAAGTTGTCGTGTATTTATATAGGTTACGGCTTGTAGTTCAAGTAGTTCGAGTAAGTCAGTTATTGTTCGTGAGTCAAGTGACGTAAGGTCGAGAGTCTGTAACTGTGATTATATCACGTGTTGAGTTATTAATATAACGTGTGCTTGTTCGTATCGTATTCGTGTGTTCGTGTGTTTGTGTTCTACGTCCGTAACGATCTACACAGGGATTCCGCACCTGTGTATATCGGGATATCTCGTGTGATCCGTCCAGGGAACCTACAATTGGTATCAGAGCTTTTGCTCGATTGTGAGGTTCGGGATATTCACGCGGGTGTAGATTTCGTCCCGTTTCGACTTTTCGCGGGACGTGTTTTCGGTGTTTTTGCTCATTCTAACCTCCTACCAGTGTGTTCAAGCCTTTAAACCGTCAAAAACCTCGTTAAAATCCGTTTTACAGATCTGCAGAAACTGTGTTGTTCGTCAGGCGAAGTTGTTGTTCATCAGGCGAAGTTGCCGTCAGGATACGTAGGGTTTCGGCGAAGATATAAGGAGAGGCGAAGTTATTCACAACTTCGCCTACTTTTTCAAGTTCGCCTAACTCAGCGAAGTTCTCTTCAAGTTCGCCTACTTCCTAAGTTCGCTCACCCTAAGCGAAGTTATTCTCAACTTCGCCCAGTCACGCGAATTTAAGAAAGATCCAGCGAAGTTATTACTTAAGCGAAGTTATTCTTAACTTCGCCTACAGTACTTTATTAAAAAAAAAATAAATTTGTTTTTATTTTTCAGGTTTCTTCTCTTCAAGAAGGATGTCGTCGATCAACATCTCGGAGCTTGTAAAGATGGAAGTTGAAGCGGGGTCAGCTACAAAGGCCCCAAGGTTGCTGAAGGGAACCGATTTTGTCGCATGGAAGGATCGGTTCATCCAATATGTAAAGTACCAGGATGCGAAAATGTGGGTGTGCATCCAAGATGGCTATATTCCACCTGTAATGGAGTACGAAGGTAGGGACCAGATCAAAAAGTACAGTAAGATGGAAGAGGAAGAGAAGAAGATGTATGAGGCCGAGAGCAAGGCCCATGCTGCAATCACAATGGCTCTTCCACAGGAGATCCTCCATACATTCAGAAAATACACATCAGCTAGAGAGCTTTGGGAAGCTCTTGAGAACAGATTTGAAGGGAATGTAGGAATTCGAGCTTCAAAAATCAAATTGCTCAAAACTCAGTTTTCCGTCTTCAAATTTTTGAAGAACGAATCTCTAGATGATATTATCACCCGATATTATCATCTAATGACTGAGCTGAGCAACTATTCTATTTCCTACCGAGAAGAAGAAATAGTTGAGAAGCTTCTCGATGCCCTCCCACCAAAATGGGAGATGTATACTGTACTGATGAGGGAAGACAAGGACTTCCCTACTTATGATCTTGAAACCACTGTCAACAAGCTCAGAACTTTTGAGCTTAATATGGTAAGAAAATAAACATCTATGGATCAGGTTCAAGATCCAGGCATGTACGGTGCTAAAGTAAACTCCAATTCAAGTTCAAAGACTGATTCTGCCGCCTACTACACGAAGGGCGAGTCGGGTGCCAAGTCTTCACAGGAGGGGCATGTGTCAGTAAACTCAAATGGGGATGTTTGCTTTGTAGGCGGTGGATCAAGTGGTACTAAACATACAGCAAGCCAGAGTAGTGGCTCTTCAAGTTCTTCAAGCAATAACTACTCTAAGATGCCAATGAGCGTCAAATCTGCTGAAGAGCAGTTTGGCCTCTATGCTTCGTTTATTGCTTCATATGAGAACTATATCCAAGGGAAGGTTGTTGATCCAGCGATGCTGGATGAAGACTATGACCAAATAGATGCTGATGATATGGAAGAGATGGATCTACAATGGCAGATGGCCATGATTGTGAGGAGGGTGAAGAGGTTTATGAGGAAGACAGGGAGAAAGTTTGTTGGTGGCAGGCCTGGGTTCGACAAGACTAAGGTGAGGTGCTATAACTGTCAACAAAACGGCCACTTTGCTAAAGAGTGCAGAAACGAGAGAGTTGAACGTGGTCAAGGCAGGTCTGCACAGTACAATGGGAGTAGTAAAGATTTAAGTGCCATGATGTCTAGAGAAGTAGGTGAATACAACTGGAACCTGCATTCGGATGAAACTTTTGAGCAGGCAAATATGGCTAAGTTTGAGAATGAAGAATGTGAGAAGGTCACCGGAGAAGTGAAAGCTACTGGAGAGGAAAAAGCTTTCATGGCAGATCTCAAGGACCAGTCCTCCGAGGTATGTTCTAAACCTATATGTACTAAATGTGAGAACTTGTCTGAGCAACTTGCTACCATAACTGATCAGTATGTTCGTTTAGATGCTGAATTTAAAACTCTTAAAGAAGATCATCACTTTATGAAAGCAAGAGAGAACAGTTACAAAATTAAAATAAAAGCGTGTGAAAAAGATGTTAAAAGCTTAAAAACAAAACTTGCTGAAAAAATTGAAGTGATAGATCTAAGTTATGAGGTTTTGGAAGAAAAGACTAAACTTATTGCTGAACGAGAAAAACAGATTGCTGACCACCAGGTGAAAGTGGTGGAACTGAACCGAAAACTTGAGCAGTTCAGAAATTCCTCAGCTATTCTTGATCACCTTGTTAGTGATCAAGGTACCTCTGCGAAGAGGGGAGGAATTGGTTATCACGAGGTTCCACCACCTTATAACCACAATTATACTTATAACCCTAGTGTTCAGAAATCTGTTGATTTTGAAGTTCCTCAGACAGTTCCAATCAAGGTTTCGAGTAAAGAACCAATTGTTAGTAAAGGCGAAACAAGTTCGCCTGTTTCAAGTGTGAAAATTTCTGTTGCAAGTCCAGTCTCATCAGATTCGGAGAAGTCGTCCGAATCAGGTAAGACAAAAGAGGAGAATGTGTTACCCAATGGTGGAGAAAAAGATAAAACTAATAAGAAAAGTACTCCACTAAACCCGTACGTCCCACCTTACGTGAAACGAACGGCCGGTAACACAGCCTCGAGATTCAAAACAACCTTTGAAAAGAAAGTGGAGCATAGGTGTTGTTTTAGGTGTAATAAATTAGGACATCTTGTTGCAGATTGCCCTCTGAAGCCGCGATTCAGAGGTGTGAGGCCTAATAAAACTGAGAATAAAACTAATACTATTAAAAATGAAAACCATTCAAAATTTCGAAATGTAACTAATTCAGGTTTTCACAGAAACAAACCTCAGTTTTACAATGCAAATAACCAAACCACAAGATATATTTCTTTCAATTCACTTAGGTTTGGAAGGTCCCACACTCAATCTCCAAGGTGGTTTCCTAATAGGGCTTACAGAAATTTTGCGAATACTAACTGTGAAAAGCCAAAGTTCGGGATGTATAGATCCAAGACCAATTGGTCTTGGGTCCCAAAATTCTAATCTTTTGCTTTATTGTGCAGGAACAGTTGAACAGGGCTGCCCACAGTCTTTGGATTGTAGATAGCGGCTGTTCCCAGCACATGACGGGTAACAAATACTTGTTGCAGGACTTAAAACCTGTTCAAGGAGCGAGAGTTAGCTTTGCCGGTGAAAGTGGAGGCAAAATTACTGGAAGAGGAACGGTGTCCAATGGAAAAATGACTCTTGAGAATGTGAACTTTGTAGAAGAGTTGAAGCACAATCTGCTGAGTGTGTCGCAGATTTGTGTGAGTACACTGTTCATTTCACGAAGAATGAGGCGATCGTGTTGAAGCCTGGTTTTCAGATACCAGACGAGTGGATAGTGATGAAAGCTCCACGTGATACAAATACTTATGTGATGGATATGAGGTCTACTGAAATGGCCACGGAAGAATCATGTTTAATGACGAAAGCAAGCGAATCGGAATCCGAACTGTGGCACAGGAGGATGGGGCACATTCATCTTCGGAAGATGAACAACATTGTCAGGAATGGACTTGTGATGGGCGTTCCCTTGAAAAGTTTTAACTTTGAAGACAAATGTATAGCATGCAAGAAGGGAAAGCAACACAAGAAATCCCATCTCACCAAGAAGGTCAACTCTATTGCCAGTACTCTAGAATTGCTTCACATGGATCTCTTCGGTCCCGTATATGCAAAAAGTCTAGGAGGTACTTCTTACTGCTTGGTGATCACTGATGACTACTCACGATATTCGTGGGTATATTTTCTGAAATCGAAAGATGAGACGGCTCAAATGGTGAAGAATTTGATTACCAAAGTTGAGAACGTCATGGGTAAAACAGTTAAGTTCATCAGGAGTGACAATGGAACGGAGTTCAAGAATTTTGAGATGGAGATCTTCTGCCTTCAGAGAGGGATTGAACACCAATACAGCGCTCCTTATACACCGCAACAGAATGGAGTGGCTGAAAGGAAGAACCGAACGTTAATTGAAGGAGCCAGAACTATGCTGGCAGATTCAAAGCTTCCTGTGGTGTTCTGGGCTGAAGCTGTTGCTACAGCCTGTTATGTCCTGAACAGAGTCTTAACGGTTAAGAGGCTTAATAAAACGTGTTACGAGCTTATGCATGGGAGAAAGCCCAATTTGAGTGGTCTTGAACCATTCGGGTCCCCTTGTACGATTTTGAAGACAAATTCTAAATTTGGTGAAGTAGCCGATGAAGGAATCTTAGTCGGTTATGTTGTTGGGACTCCTAACAGACGTGTCTTCAATACATCGACCAGCAAGGTTGAGGTGGTGTGTAACACCGACATCACAAGTTACCAACCGCCAAAACCAAGCAACGGACCTGCTGAGTTTTTCGACTATGTTAAACTCTTCAAGTCTTTTAACGTACCCTTTTTGGATATTGCTGAAGAAGAAGAAGAGAGAGTTGCAACGAAGATGATCCTTGATGAGGAAGACATTCTATTACAAAGACAGCTGATTGATAAATGTCAACCTTCCTCATCAAACACTATCGGTACCCCTGCTGCCTCGACTGAAGAAGAATTTTTCAATCCATTTCACTCTCAGCATGAAACAACCATTGACGAGCTCTTTTCTAACTTGGAAGACAATTTGCATGTCGGTTCTGTACCAACCACGAGAATTCATAAAGATCACCCTTTGGAGAATGTGATTGGTGATGTGTCCTCCGGTGTACAAACTAGAAGTAGCTTGAATGAGCACACCTGTGTTTATACAAGCATTAAGGAGACAGGAATAATCAATGAATGCCTGTACACCAGCTTTATCAGCCAGATTGAACCGAAAAATTATCAAATGGCTTTAAAGGACAGCTCGTGGGTCGAAGCCATGCAAGAAGAGTTGGCTCAGTTCAAGAAAATGGAAGTTTGGGATTTGGTTGAAAAACCAAAGCATGTGCATGCGATTGGCACAAAATGGGTGTTTAAGTGCAAGAGAGATGAGAAAGGGATTCAATCAAGGCGAGGCTAGTTGTAAGCCATAAGATTCAATCAACAACAAGAGTGCGTTTTTGTGAAAGGATTCAATCAACAAGAGGGGATTGATTATAATGAAGTGTTCGCTCCTATCGCCAGGTTGGAAGCCATAAGATTGTTTTTGGCGTTTGCTGCTTATGAAAAGATGAAGGTATTTCAGCTAGATGTGAAGAGTGCGTTTTTGATAGGGAAAGTTGATGAGGTTGTGTATGTTGAGCAACCTCCGGGTTTTCCTGACCCAGACTTTCCAGATCACGTGTACAAATTGAGCAAGGCGTTATATGGATTACATCAAGCAACTCGTGCCTGGTATTCAACTTTATCAGATTACTTGCTCGAAAATGGTTTTGAAAGAGGGAAAATTGATAGCACGTTGTTCTTCAAAAGAGATGGAAGCGACTTCCTGCTGGTGCAAGCCTACGTGGATGACATTATATTTGCTGCATCAAAAGTCTCCATGTGTCAAGATTTTGAGGCCGTCATGAAGAAAAGGTTTGAAATGAGTGCTATGGGTGAACTAACTTTCTTTCTAGGATTGCAGGTTGATCAGAAGAAGGACGGGATGTTCATTCATCAGACGAAGTATGTTCATGATGTGCTCAAACGCTTCAAGATGGAGGACAGCACTCCATTCGACACTCCAATCTGCGTCAATCACAAATTGGGTGCTGAGTCAGACGGTGATGCAGATGTGGACCCAACTCAGTATCGGGCTATTATAGGTTCTTTAATGTACTTAACTGCTTCTAGGCCTGATATAATGTTTGTTGTTTGTCTTTGTGCTCGTTTTCAGGCAAACCCAAAGGAATCTCACATGAAAGGTGTGAAGAGGATCTTGCGGTATCTGAAGGGCAAACCGAAGCTGGGGTTGTGGTACCCGAGAGGAGGAGACTTGGAGCTGGTCGCTTACACGGATTCTGATTATGGAGGGTGCAATCAGAGTCGGAAGTCTACAACTGGAGGATGTCAGTTTCTTGGTGGCAGATTGGTGTCGTGGCAATGCAAGAAGCAGACTTCAGTCGCAATTTCAACCTGTGAGGCAGAATACATGGCAGCATCCAACTGCTGCTCTCAGGTTCTTTGGATTCAACAACAGTTGCGCGACTATGGTCTGAATTTCTTACTTACTCCTATTTGCATTGATAACACAGCTGCTATCTCAGTAACTAACAATCCCGTGAAACATAGTAAAACTAAACACATTGACATACGTCATCATTTCATACCGGATTGTGCTGAGAAGAAACTGATAGTGCTTGAAAAGGTGGATACGCTTGATAATTTCGCTGATCTTTATACAAAAGCGTTTGACAAAACGAGATTTCAAAACCTTATTGAGCTAAATGGGATGATCAATCCCGAGTAACCATGCTTTTCTTGTAATATTTAAAAAAAAAAAAAAAAAGGGTCACTATCGCTTAAAAAAATATGTCGGTTACATCAGTTTGAAGGACTTGTCTTCGGATATGTTTTGGTCCTCATTTTCTACTTGTAGATTTTGAGGATAGCCATTAACCAGATGACTGAAAGTGATCGGGGCGGTTTATGATGTGTTTTCATTCTTTCGCTTAAAATTAGTCGGTCATATTAATTAGTTAGAAGGACACATACTAGTATGTGGTCGGTCCAGCTGATCCATTGGATCTTCGGGATAGCCGTTAACCTGACGACTTGATTTGATCGGGGCGATTGAATTCAAAAAAAAAAAATTTAAAGGGAAATGAAATTATTTTTCAAGTCTACTACTTCGTATGAAGTACGTTTGCTATGTTAAACGGAAAATTGATCCAACCTTGGAAAATGATAGATATACTAACTTTGTGTGCTTAACTAGTGAAGTTATTAGGCTTAAAAGGCTTTAGGACAGTCACTGTATGTCATGGTAACTTTTTATGGTGCGTAAAAGTAGACGTGATACAAACTAAATCTACTTGATTTTACGTGGAAACTCCTTAAGAGTTTTGCTTGTCTTCATTTTTATCTTTCCAAGTGATAGGCAGAAAAGTAATTACCCAGTCATACACGAGCCCATGTGTGTTCTGATTCCCGTGAAGATAGCGTTTCAAGAAACTGCAGTGATCCAGATTCGGGACTTGCAGTTGGTTTACTACTCTGAAGTCTATGTAAATTTGTGAGTTATTAAAAAAAAAAAAAAAAAAAAAAAAAAAAAAAAAAAAAATTGAGTTATTGAAACATTCTATAGCTGAAAGTGTCAAGACTTCTCAATCTTAGAGTAAGAAGAAGAACGGGAACCAGATGAAGAGTACTTACAACTTAATCAGACACTATGGGTCGAGGTCAATTCGGGGTGACTTGGGGAAAGCTAAATACGCTTTGAGGATAGATAGGGGGCATCAATATTTCTGAGTTGTTGCCCACTTAAATTTTTGAGGCTTAATTGAATCTAACTCGTATCACAGACACGATGAAAACCACTTTAAGTTATACCTGCTTACAACCTGTCTCTATATGTCATAATACAGCTAAACACGGATCTATGTGACAGTCACGTAGTTAGTATGATTCCTGTTCGGATCTTTTCTAAAACGTGGTAGTCCCTAACTAGACTGAAATTTGATCCCTTATACTTTAAATTTTTAAAGTTTTTGTACTTAGATAGTTTTATGATTTTTTAACTGGTTACTTAGAATTGATCATGTCATTTATTTCTTAAAGGGAAGTTTTAAAGAGTAAATTGAAAAATGTTCAAATTATAAGGTTTGATTTTGTAAATATAGGCGATGTTGTTAAACAGGCGAAGTTGTGAATAACTTCGCCTAGGCGAAGTTATCCGTAACTTCGCCTGTATAACTCCGCCCCTATATAAAGGATTTTAAGGGTCAACAGTGTTCATTATTCAAAATCAGCGAACTTATTCACTCATCTTTTCCGGCGAACTTATCCAATATTTTCCGGCGAACTTGTGTTTATTCCGATTCCGAGTTATTTTTTTCCCAGATTTCATACCGATTCAAGGTTCGAGATGCAATTATATCATATCATCAATGTACAAGGGCATTAATCTTAGGTCGTTTCGACCTGGTTATTAACCTCGAATCGTCAGCCATTCAACCGATTTTCAAAAACTTGTTTTTACGTGTTAAGAACCACTTTGATCGTCTAGATAACCTTAACATCATGTTTTCCGGATTCCTTAATCACGAAATCATCAACTGCACGTTGTTCCATAATCCTTACTGTCGCCGATTCAGATTCAGGCGAACTTAAGGTTTAGGCGAAGTTATCCATAACTTCGCCTGAGACTTATCTTCGCCTGAGGCGATGTTGTCATTAACTTCGCCTGAGGCGATGTTGTGATGAGGCGAAGTTAACATTAACTTCGCCTAGATCAATTTTACTGAATGTTAAATAGACGAACTTAAAGCTGAAGCGAAGTTGTTCCCAACTTCGCCCCACCTTTAACTTCGCCTATAAAAAGTTTATCACAACTTCGCTCATGGTAACAAAGCGAACTTGTGCTAAGTCTTAATGTTTACCTAACTTGGTTCGTTTGTTGCAGATATGGCCGCAGTAGCTGGTGCTGGAGGTGCAGGAGGAGACCACGGTGACAATCAGAGGCAATTTTTCCCGGGTCACAATATGTACATCACCCTTGACCCGGAAGCGAGCGGCGTTGAGGATTACCGCGAGATTATTACTTTCCTCATACGCTCGAGGATTTTTCATGCTATCACGACGACTCTGCCGATATCCTTACCAAATATCGAAGACTTTTGGCAGACGGTAGAATACGATTGTCGTATTGAGCCCCCGGTCATGCGAGCGACTGTGAACAATCAACAGGTTCAGTTCAATTCTGAACAGATTCGGGTGGCGTTATGGTTTGGAGAAGAGACGAGGGACGACCCAACTGAGTTTGTGGCTCCGTTTCGTGATGGAGCGTTTCTCCGAATGGGCTATTCTGGTCCATTAGGCGATACACAGAGACGGAAGGGTTTTCTGCTTGATCAGTGGCGCTTCCTCATGCACGTTATGATAGTATGCATGTCTGGGAGGAAAGCGGGCACTGACGGTATGGGTGCGACCATGCAGTCCGCAATGACTGCACTGACTTACAATAAACACTATAGTTTTAGTCAGATGGTCTTTTACGAGATCGATAGACAGAGGAGAGCGATGGCTCGTGAGAGGTTTATTATGTATCCGAGATTCATCCAGATGATCCTGGATCATGTGGCTCCGAATCTACCTCAACGACGCCCGATCAGATACGTGGAATCTGTGAGCAAGCGTATCTTCGCTCAATGCCGCACTTCGAGTGCGAGGAGCAAGCCTGAGCTGCGTCCAAGGCATACTCCAGAGGTGATCCCAATGCATCGAAAGATGCAGGTGGTGAGTTGCCAAGAACTTCTCAAGCTCTTGGTACTTCCACAGCTGAGGGGGAGTCTGCCGACGCGGCTGGTGGTGATGATGACGTGATTGATGCGTTGAGGGAACTTGACGATGATATGTTCAGTGACGATGTGTTATTTGATGAGGATGTGCTGCCGAGTGATGTGATTGAGAAGATCAGTGAGCATATTGAGATTGAGAATGAGATTGAGGAAGGAGAGATAGTAGAGGAAAATGTCGAACATGACATTCCAGAGGTTGAGAAGGCCGATATGGGTAATCAGACGGCAGTTGAAGATACTGAATGGGAAGAGCAGCCGAGGTGGAAGGAAGGATACGCTCAATGGTTCGTCAAAACGAAGAAACCGGCAGTCCCTACCATGTTCAAAAAGAGTTACAATATTAAGGGCTATGTTGAAGCAAAGAAAGGGATTATATGCTGGATTTATGATGAGCAGTTGCGGCTCTTCGTGATTAAACGATATGATGGAGTTCAGTACCTTAGAAGAATGTTGAGATCGTTAAACACACTGCCTGAATGTGAGGTTAAAGACTTAGCCAGATTGGGGTTGATCAATCGAAGTGATGATAATATGGCTAGAGTCATAGGGAAAATCGTATGGAAAGAGAGCATAAAGGAAAAGAAGTTTGAGCTGTTGAAACCGCAGAAAGGGAAACTTGTTGAAGACAAGGATAGAGGTTTGAGAGCTGATGGAAAGCCTTGGATGGTTATGAAGTATAAACCAATCCGGTGCCTTAAAGAAGTACCGATGAAGCTTATGCCCAAGGATGTGCTCAAAGACCTAAAGTGGTGGTTCGTTGATTGTGAGACAGTGGAGGCAGTGATGGAAGATGAGGATGAACAAGAGATCCTTAGAGTTTACGATCCGATGCATCTTGTTAACTTATCGCAAGCTGATCTGAAGAGCTGATCTGGATCAATTATCCTTAGAATGTGTTGCAGATCCTGTCAGGATCATAGATCCTCAATACTTATTATTTATTAACCATTGTCTCTTTGTTATGTTGATATTTTTGGTAGGTAAAACAGCTAGTGACCAAGTCCAACCTATGATATCGCACTCAAAGTCATTAAACAACGTATTTAATGCATAAATGGCTCCAATGAAGATATGGAAGGAATGGCTTGATTAATGGCTAAAAAATAGGAGATTTACTTATTGTATTTCATGTATAAATAGAAGCTTGATCAGCTAGGTTTAGACACATCATAACACAGCAGCATACGCAACATTTCTCTGTAACAAACACACTTAGATTCATTGTATTCGCTGATCATAGCTTCCAACCCTTGTAACACCCTTTTTTGATTTATAAAAGTGGTGACAGACAATTTTCATCACCCGGGGTTTTTTGCCAGAGATCCGACCAAGATCAAGGGCTTTTCCTCGTAACAAATCCTTGTGTTCATCATTATTTCGTTTACATATTCATTATTACCAATCTAGCACTAAACCTCACAATTACGAATTTGGTTACATTATCCTTAGTCGATTTTTGACCAAAACAATGTGTATATCAGTTTATGCCTAACTTGCTATTTGCTTACTTGCTTTATTTGAATACATTTCGGAGATAAATCTGCATTATAGTATGATCATACAACCGTCATATTGGCCGACGTCCTACGCATTGACAATGGTTACACCGACACCTCATTTTTGGTAACCAATGCCCATTCGCATAACAACGGTTTAGCCTTTTCTTTATGGTTTGAGTGATTATTTATATACTATGGTTTAACTGTTTATTCTCACAGGAATAGTTTGCATCTTCCTTTATTTATTATATAATATTATATCTCACTTAAATGGTGTTTTACTCACTCAACATGTGTTGTTGACAAAACTGTCTATTTTATACGCTTATGCAGGTTAACGTAGAAATTTAATGCAGCTTGGTTGTTTAGCAAGATGAAGATCACGTAGAGATGCCCTTTAGGATACAAACTTAATTGAACATTTTTGTAATTTCTTTATACTTGATGTACTTAACTGTAATTGTTTTATTTAAATAAACTAAATAGATATTGTCATTTATCAATTTGCATAATAGTACATTGAGAGTTGTGGGCAATCAGCTCACGCCCCGGCATTTCTGCAGTAGGTTGGGGTCTGACATCATGCATCTTCTTATCGGCTCTCGACTGACGTTTGTTTGCTGTATCAGAACATAAATTGCTAGATTTTTCAAATCAAAACACACCAAATACTTGTGTTCGCCAGACATAATAAGGATAACAAATATCTCATATGGTCTTAATTTCAGTTTTGTCAAATCATTGTTCACTGCGCGCCTAACAGTCTCCTTGATCATGCCAACACCCGTTGTGAACGTGACATGTTTAAATCCAATCACGCTTCCATTCTATAAATAAAAAAAAATTGTAATTAATATGGTTAAACTACTAAGTCCGTGCAAACAATATCGATAAACATAGCTGGCACCTACACTTTACTTACCCTGCACCAACTCCAACTATTTACTAGACACACCTTATTACCGACACAAAATTTTCTACCAGAACCTACGTGTCGTTAACTTACGTGCCCATCACAATTGTGGCCCTAACCGATACTCGTCTATCAACTATGTGTATTGTCCACTAACTACCTTTGTACACCAACACAACAAAAAATAATAGTATACGCTCCTTTCTTCCTATATGATTAGATAACATTATCATGATTTACAAGCTCGATGGGTCCAAAAAACAACTGATACAGTGACGAGTCGCTCCTATTTGCCTCCCCATCATTCAACACAATGGAGAAACATGTGATGACGTTGCTACTAATCGTCATGTTGGGCTACAATGACTCAAACGCACCTCTATACCATGACAGGCCATCATTAGTAATAAAAATGGTTTCCCTGCACAGAAATACAACTTGGTTACAACCATTATCGCCGACATATTAACAAAATATGAATCGTAACAACAAGAACTTACGTTTCAGCACCACCATTCCTATGTATTTATATCCACTCAAGTGTTTCATACTTGTCTTCTTTACTTTTAATGTCCACCAGCCTATTCATATATGGCGATCTAATCTGGTAGCTCTAGTGTGTTTCTCTTTTCTCCCTTGCGATACCTTTACCTTTTCGTGCAAGCATTCTTGACAACACACCCAACGGTACGTGCTCAGTATCACTATCCATCCCTTGGTGACCTTCATTCGCCGGTGTTGGTGCATAAATGTCAGTAGTTCATATGTCTAATGTCTGTAATCGAGTCTGTAATATTGTTTATGTATTTGTTTGTTTAAAGCGAAGTTGTTGACAAGTTCGCTTAGGCGAACTTGTTAACCAAGCGAAGTTGTTGACAAGTTCGCTTAGGCGAACTTGTTAACCAAGCGAAGTTATGGACAACTTCGCCTGAGGCGAAGTTGTCGTGTATTTATATAGGTTACGGCTTGTAGTTCAAGTAGTTCGAGTAAGTCAGTTATTGTTCGTGAGTCAAGTGACGTAAGGTCGAGAGTCTGTAACTGGGATTATATCACGTGTTGAGTTATTAATATAACGTGTGCTTGTTCGTATCGTATTCGTGTGTTCGTGTGTTTGTGTTCTACGTCCGTAACGATCTACACAGGGATTCCGCACCTGTGTATATCGGGATATCTCGTGTGATCCGTCCAGGGAACCTACAGCCGGTGTCCTCATCTCAACATCCACCACTCTTTTTTCACCTGACATTATTGTTGTGGTTGGTGTCTTCAGCACATCTACTTCACCGACTTGTGTCAGTCCCAAACTAAATGAAGGCTCAACCACATGTTCAACAGTTTCCCGCATCATATCCATCATCTACCTACGACTACCACTCCCACCAACACTTCCACCTACACCCCCACTTCCGCCCCCCCCCCCCCCCCCCCCCACTCCCACCTACATTGACCTTATCCTCATTATCACAAATTTTTTAACAACTTCTGGATCACTCCAAAATGGTGAGCAAATTGGTTTGGGTTCACATACACTCACAACTTCTCGAGAACCATTTTCTCCTTTTCCTTCTACTGTTTTACTCGGTGTATGCTCCTGGTTCTTATAATCGCTCTTACTAGGACTCCCCTTCTCATGACAACCTTCCATTTGTCTATCTATTTCTACCCGCACCTCCAACAAATTGACACCTTTTGTATTATTTCCACATGTACCTACATCAGTTTGCCATTCCATTTGTGTTTGAACAACTTCCTTGTACTTGTCAGCAAGTACTTTTAACTCATCATTTTCGGGATACTCAAAAAACGCGACTATCCCTAACTTCTCAAACTCATCCTTGCATTGGTAAATCATGGATAACAAGTTCCCCATACATTTCAACTTTTCCTACATAAATAACAAGATGAATTTTCATAAATTCAGTCGTACATATATCTGATAATATGATAATCCACAACTATATACCATGTGTCGCTTTTATTACCTGCAAATAAGATGTTTCGATTGACTTTCTTGCCTTGATCTTATCTTTGTCTTTACCACTCCTTTTGCTACCTGATACAACAACCTCCTTGCTTGTAGATCTACCGAACACACCCCCTGCTATTTCAATATGATGTCTTTCCTTCAACTTATCCAAAGTCCAGCCCGATAACCCAAGATTAAAGAGTGAGTGTGGTATGTTGTCACTTGTTACCGTGTCAACATAATACAACTGCAACACCAACACAACAAACAATTACATTCAACATACATAACTAAATACGTTGCTCACATTTATAAGTTATAACGTTCTAAAATTTTATAAGTATCCACCTTCACTACATAACCTACGTTAATGTTAATCTACTAGTAGTTAATCTCAATTCAAAAAACCATTTTACTACCTACACCATACTATTACGTAACCACAAACTAGTTGTAACCAATTTCACATACATTAGACACAATACTAAAATTCATATTACTTTCAAAGTGTTAAATCACTTACACTTAGTATCGTCAGTAGCCTGGAGAAAGTATGTCTTCCACTCATCACGCTCCCATTTGTCCGTACACTCACTTACACTACAAACATATATTGACCATTAACAACAACTTACTTGTCGACATCGTTAAACTCAACTTTTTCCGCTTATGACCAACAACACATAACCTACTATCAACTTTATTTTTTAGATTTTTATCACCCACACAGTAATTTGATACACATACACAAGTCAAATATTACTAGTAACTACACACGAAGATATCATATGACACAAACTGCAAAGTTGCATTATCAAATGCATCCCAAAACATAGATTTCACTACCTTACGCATATACAAAGAATATTTAGGACTATCTACACATTATGAACATGAGGTTTCCCAAGGATACCAACATGTTTCTCCACTAACTTGTATATGCACAGTCTAAAAATTTTTGAATACCGTGTCTGATCACCACTAAATTGTAACTACACAAAATTTAATAAAGAACCGACTATGCAACACAACAAACAAAAATACACCCTACGCCCATCTGCACAACACCTACTAATTCATAAACACAAACATAATCTATATAAACATTTAACAAGGGCCTTAATTGCTTAAAACAACTAATTGACCGGTAGAATCATCTTTCTTTTACTAGGGTACAATAATACTACTAAAAGTGGAGTTGACAATTTCTCATATATGGAAACCCCAATCATCTTATGTTAACATAGCATAAATCATCAATCTCATAAGCTACACTTAACCATATCAAAACACCAACAACACAACAACTACACCAAAAATTGATGAACATACCTTCGATACCTTATGTAGGTTTTGATGAGAATAGCATCCGATAAACCCCCAATTCGACTTCAACTACAATGGCAACCAACTAATGAACGAACGTCGCTTCTTGTACTAACATGATTGGAATCCAAACCTTTAATTCAATTGATTATGTATCTTGATTTAATACCGAAGAGAACTGTCTTCTAAAAATTACTTCGATATACAAGATGATTTGGTGCATCGATTTATGTGTAGGCATAATTCAATTGAACGGATTGTATATGTTGAAATTGGGTGGAATAGTTCGCACCTCGTTTAGTGTGTATCAGTTACAGAGTGAAATAAGAGATCCTAAAACCAGTTCCTTTTTAATAGCTACACAAGTATTACTAGTTTGCCCTCTCTATCCATTATAATCTGGTTACAAATTCTTTTTATTTACTAAAATTCCATCTTGTAACATCCGCCATTGATCTTTGTAATCAATGGTTGTGATTTACTTCTTGCACTTCTCGTTCTAGCAAGATCCATCCCCTGTGTGTATGTATGCAATATATATATATATATATATATATATATATATATATATATATATATTAATTTAGAAGTTTGGTGCCTCAAAAGTTTTTTTGAATATTATATCAGTTGTGTTTTGTTTTTATGTAAATCATTTTGATGACTAATCAATTGTAACATCTTGGTGTGTTAGTTGATGTTAGGTTTGTTAATGATTGACAATGATAAACTAGAAAATAAGCTACTCAAATTCAAGACACATAAAAATCAACATATAATATTTTATTTGGTTTCTCTCTATGAATTTATTTTTTTTGTTTCTTTTTTTTATTTTTTTAATATTTTATTTGTGTTTTTTATATAAATGTGTTAATATAAATAAGAGTTGTGGTGTCAAAGTACTCTATTGGGCCACATGGCAGAAGACATTTTTCTGTTATGAATTTGTTCATGTTCGTAACGAATGTGACGGAAACCGTTCAAATTCACGTAAAGTCACCGCGTTTTATTTTAGCTCCAATACCGTAACAATCGTAACCAAAACCGACCGAATGCCTATTTTTTTTAAGTTTCAATATCGTAACGAACGTGATGAAAAGTAACTAAATTTGCGTAGACTCGCCAGCTCAACGCTCAGGATCGATAATGGTCGAGTTTTACCAACCGACTCCACCTCATTGATCCATCTAAATTTTTAGAAGTTTTTTGTTTTATATTTGGTTTTAGTCCGGTATAAGAATACACGTTATCAAAACCGACCGAATTCACGTCGACTTAGCGCCTCAATGCTTGGACCTACAACGCTTAAATTTACCACCGCTGGGGTTTTACCAGCTGTAACAACTCGGGATTTCGAACTTATACTTTCACCCGACTTTGTTCAATGTTCGGGTTATTATTAAAAATATTGCGTTTATTGAATTTGTATGATTATTTTTCTAATATTTAATTATTTATAATAAATCTTTATTGTTTTTCCACATTTAACCAGAGTATAAATTCTAGTCTCTTACGTATCCAACCTCAAACTCCAAGGACCAAATTGTAAATTTATGATATAACCCATTTCCAAGTTGGATTACCCGTTTACCCATATCCTTGTTTATGTGGGTTTTCTTGTACCCGAATCAATTAATCACCAATTAGGCTAGTAAATCCGTTTGTAACCAAAGTTGTGATCTCGAAATCGTTTACATATATCGCACGCGGCTTAACCGACACCCTAAACGAGTTAATAATATCAATTTGATCTGTCCTTCCATTATTAACTAAACCGCCAACCCTAATTTCTTGATGGATATGATATAGTTGATTATATTTCAATTAAATGAATGGATTCGTTCGTTGTATAGTCGCCAACCTTTACCCCATAGTTAATTTGATTAACGTGATCTATTGGTGCCTGTTCATCATCTCCTTTGCGTCGGCCTGTGCTGTCCATTTTGTCCTAGTTCTTTTCATCGCACGAGGTAATTGTTGTTATGGTTTTGATCGCGTTTATGTGTAGATCAAAACCCCTAAGATCGTTTTGGTTAGTTATAACTGGATTGAATCAATTGAAGAAGCTAGGGTTCTTAATCAGTTTGGCCAGAATCTGTTTATATTTATAATTAGAACGAGCTGAACTTTATCTGGACGTCGCCTTGCGCCAGCTGGTTAACACATGTGATTATGGGGGCGGAGGTCACAGGTTCGACCCTCCTGCACCCCGTTTTTTTGGAAAAATTATGTTTTTATTCCTTTAAGTAATAACTTATTTTATTGATAATTAGTTAAAAAGGAAGCCCCCGTAAACTTCCTTACAGACCCCACGGAAGGGAGATCCACTCTACGACCGGCATATTTGCTCGTATTTGGTTGGGTCGGGGGAAAACACGCTTGTGTTGACCTCACAGGGGTATCTCCCTTAGCTGGTTTGAGGGATAATGGGTTTGTAGCTAGGAAAGCAATGAAAAGGGCTGAAACGAAGAAGGTGGAGAAACATGCTAAAGCCTACGAAGAGAACCAACATGTTTTTGTCCCTCTGGCTTTTGATACCTTTGGCTCCTTGTTACCGGAAGCTATCTGTTTCCTAACCAGGGTCCAATGGGTTGTGCATAGCAATGTGTCAACTCCAAAGGGGCAGGGGTATGTCTTTACCAGGTTAGGGTTTGTAATTCAGAAAGGGTGGCGGCGCAGCTTGTTGCCCGCCTACCTGCTATGTTGATGTAGTATCTATGTTTCTATATAATAAAAGCATTATTTAAATGGCCAAAAAAATAATAACTAAATAAGGTTTATTTTACTAAAAACCGACTTTGTAAATACCGTTTAACTCTCGTTTCCATTTGCATATTCACATAAAGGATTTATACATATATATATATATATATATATATATATATATATATATATATATATATATATAAACAAATAAAGTGTTTTATAACTTAAATAAACATGTTTGAATATTGAATAAGAAAATTATACATATACGTATTCATAAAAGTAAAAAAAATATTATAATATACTTTTAAACGGATTTATAAAACTAGTAATGATAATTTTAAGATGTGTTTTACTTATATAAAACAAACTAAAGAGTTTACATAATATAACTTTATATATTATTATACATGGGTATTTACCTAAATAATAATGATAATTATTGAGCTTTCATAATCGATCTAGTTGATTAACTTAGCGTATCCGTTTGCTCTTATTTCTCATTAGGCTTTATCGTTCGCGTGTGACTTTCTCGCTTTTTCATTATCTTAATCACTTTTGTTCATCTTTGAGGTGAGTACCACATTCCCCTATTTTACTTGTTTTCCACGTTTTGGGAACATATGCGTAAATATAATTCTCATATATACTTATACTCAAAACTGCAACTTTGTCTTATGTGTTAACAACTTATACCTTACTTGTTTATGTGCTTATTTGCTTTGTATGCTTCCGCATTCGGAGAGGTCCAACATAATCTCAGTCTAGTATGATCATACGCCAGTCGTTAGCCTTTGTGCTTCTCGACATCTTAGTTATACTTGCTCATTTGGTTATTTTGTTATTCTCATATGACTTGTTGCAGCTACATATTTTTGTTATATATACTATATGTTCAACTAAACTGGTGTGTTGCTCACTCAACATGTGTTGTTGACAAAATTCTATTTTATACGCATATGCAGGTTATCGCTTGAATTAGTTGCAAGACTTTGTGAAGAATTGTGTTAGAAAAGATAAAATCAAGAATTAAATTTGTGTTTACTGTTTGTTTAATGAGTTGTATTTTGTATTTGATTTATCTGGAAATTGAATAAAATTAATAGATATTGTCATATAAATATTGCATGATAGTACCTTGAGAGCTGTGGCAATCAGTTCGCGCCCCGGCATTTTCGCCGTAGGTTGGGGTGTGACAGATACTGTAACACCCCGACCCCTCGCTCCACCAATATTGTCCGCTCTACCCACGAAGAGCTCACGGATTTGTTTTTGGTTGCCCAAAACGCGTTGGTGATGTTAAGAGGCAGGACATTACTTATGAACTAAGGATCTCTCTTATCCACGGCCGATGTGGGATAGCCTAAGAGTGGGACGATGTTGTGTTTGCCAAGGGTGTTACAAACAACCCCCCTTTGGACTCATCGTCCTCGATGAGGCGTGTCCCATCATCCCGAGTGGCACAAGAGTGGATCTGATACCACCTATAACACCCCGGCCCCTCGCACCACCAATATTGTCCGCTCTACCCACGAAGAGCTCACGGATTTGTTTTTGGTTGCCCAAAACGCGTTGGTGATGTTCAGAGGCAGGACATTACTTATGAACCAAGGATCTCTCTTGTCCACGGCCGATGTGGGATAGCCTAAGAGTGGGACGATATTGTGTTTGCCAAGGGTGTTACACCAGCCTGTCCCGGTGTAACGCGCCGGGTAAAACTCTACTTATTTATAAACAAGAAAATAAGTTATTTTACATTGGTTGGTGTGGGGTCGACTCACGTGTGCAATATTGACTAAAATAAATAAATACAAAAAACTTTATTCACAAGAAAATAGAGCATTCTCATACAACCCCCTACTTTATGTGGGTGATGTTTTTATAATTTGGAGAATGATTTATGGAGTTGTGAGTGAAAAGTTATTATATTTTAGAAAACGTAGTGATTTTCTGTATATTTGAAAAACTACTGTTCATCCTCTACATTTTTTTTAATATTTTCTGAAAGTATTTGTGAGTGATGGAAAGAGAAAACATAATGATAAATGTATAAAAAATATTATTTAATTGAAATCAAGAGAGAAAATATAGTAAATGGTAGTTTTGTAAATTTATCCTTTGATCAACTTTATATAATTGAGAATATCCTAGGTTTTAGTTTTACTTTTCATGTTAATTAAAAGAAAAAAAAAACAGAATAAATAAAAGGGAAAAATCGCAAAATAACTCATCAAAATTCAAAATTCCCAAAATGAATCATCCAAATCTGTCTCCCACGTGACATTGGGAATTTCGTCGTGAAATTTTCCCAACCAATCAAAAAATGACTTATGTGCTAAAAGTAGTCAATTAATTATTATTAACTAAATTACGCTAATATAGACACTAAGTAATATTCTAGACCCTTAAACTTAACTTAAACTACTAACCGGCAAGTGAACCGATCGACTATAGTACAGCTAAGTAAGTCCGGATATCGAACCCACGAGACTTTTTAAATTACGAAACTAGCAAATTAGACTCAACTACAAGATATGACTATATATTAATAATATTTGAGGGGGAATTTAATAATAACAATTAAAACTTATTAATAACTAACTAATGATTACTTTAATTAACTGATGATAAAACTAATAATAGAATATTAAAACCTAACCCTAATTATTATAATAATAATAAAACATAATCATTACTACTTAATTAATTAATTAAACTTAACATAATTTAATTTATCTAATAAACAATTTAGAAAACTTGGATTAATTCAGATGATGAAAATAACTACCCAGACCAGAATCTCCAAAGTTACGGTTATTAATTTAAAAGGAAAAACGCAAGTTATGGAACCGGGATCATAAAATAGACCCTTGACAGAAAACCCGAACAGGACCCTTGAACTTCAAGAAGACGCCTATGGATTTCTAACAAGTTTTAAGACTCACAGTTTTATATTAAACTTCCTTACGGTTATTTAATCGCTTATGTATAAGTATCTTTTATGGCGAAAACCTATCTTACAGCGCGGAATTCAAAAGACAGCAAAGCAGACTCAATTAATTTAATAGACTAAGCTGATAATCAAACATAGACGGACTCCTTACGAAGAACTAAATCTAGCAATCCCGACAAGCAAAGATCTATCAACAACCTATCACCTTACAGCTTTCTAGGCTGGCAGTTCACTTTTATCTATTTACTTGATTTTATTATTTCTATGATTTTAGTCGATATTAATCACAAATTAGTCAACAACACACAGTAAATGACCTAACAAAACCCTATCCTATGAAACAATCAACAAGGGCAATGTGAAACAATAAATTCAAGTAAACAACACCAAGCAATCATACGCATTAATTAAATCAAACTCAACCGTTTACTTAGAACATAAAAACGATAACGAAACAAAAATCCAAATAAAATCAAACCGAACTAAGGTTCATCACGACCTAGGTAGTTTAGGAAATTTAGCCTAGCATCTTAAAGTCTAACTTAAACAAAACAAATAATAACGAAAACATGGTGAAAGTATAAGAAACAGGGAATCGAAGATGATAAAACCCGTAAACTCGAACGTGAACGTGTAGCTCTTCATCGGATGCTCTCTCGCCTTCAAAATCACCAACAAACGCGAAAATATGCTCCATGAACTCCCAAATTCGGCTGGTGACTTTCTAGTTGTATCAGGTTTAAGTTAAAGGTGTTCAAATAGCGAAAACAGGGCCCGACAAGAAGCAAAAACGAAATAACTCTAGCCCAGTTGTGCCTAGGCACCGTGCGGAGGCATTTGGCCTTCCCCCTTCGCGCGGCGCGGCGTGCTTTTCCAAGGGGGCCGGTCAGACCGGCCCGGTCAGACCGGCCCGGTCTAACCGGTTCTCTGTTCTGGTTCTTCCTGACGCGTTCTGGATCTCCGTTTCAGCTCGTTTTAGCTCATTTTTCGCCCTTTTTACTCACGATCAAATACCGGAACCTACGAAACATAAAAACGTTAGTAGTATACAAATCTCGACTAGAAAGGAATAAAAACTATTAAAATATTAAATAAAATATACACGGGAAACATATATATTTAGCATTATATCAAATATCCCCACACTTATTCTTTTTTCGCCCTTGAAAAAGTTTGATGCAGTTGGATCAGAATCGGAAAGTTACAGTCTAACAAACATATAGGTTAATTTTTAAAGCTCAGAAAAACGCAAAAACTGCGATCACCGATATTGTTGTCCACTTAAACCCATGCCTTAATCTTTACCGGGACAAATATGATCCGACATTAATAGTACACAGTGGTTTACACAATTAAGACCCGCTTATTTTCAGCTTTTAACGGACCAGACCACCCCAACTTGACTTAAACCTCAAAATTAGCATATTTAAAACTTTTTATTGCTCTATTTTTTTCATGAATAGTTAAGACGATCAAGGGTATTCTTTATCCACCTAAGCTTAAGCATAAAAGTCTACCAAGCAGCCATTAGATATTATTACGGTACAATTATTTTATAGCTAGTGTTCCCCACAACATGACGTACCCCCGTTATCAAGCAATACACCGAACCATTACCATAGGTGAGTATGCAAAATTTCATCTGTAGTGCTTACATGTAGCGTGTCCCTTGTGGTCTGTTTCTTAATTGTAATGAGACGCGAGCAAGGGGACCACACATGGCTAACAGCGTGGATGATCAAGTCTGTAATGCGTCTGTACTTTTGTACTTTTTGTGATCATGTTTAAAGACTTAAGTGGCAGAAAACTGCGGGTTTTCTCTCCTTTTTTTTAGCTTAATTTTAAATATTCACAACCCCATTTAGAATTGTGAATACCCAGATGAATAATCGGCATACAGACCCATGGTCTTCGGACCCGGGGCATCCCATCAATAAAAGATTTAAGGTTATAAAACCATACGCCAATGATGTGTAAAACACTAAACTAGCAATTTAAGATTTATATCACAGGCTACACGGCATACTCTAACGTTAAACCTACCCAAGCATCATATGATAACGTATTCAAATTTTATAAACTTTTCAAACTTTTTGATATTTTCCACTTTTTCATACCAATAATTGAGGCTTGAGTAAGGCTGACCTTTCATTACTTATTTTCTAAGGACAAAACGCTTTACCCACAAGAGATTTCCGACCCATTTTATCAAATTTGCCCTTTCATTTTCAAGGTTGAGCCTACCGACACATCCCAAGTTAAGTGCGCTTTCTTTTATTTATCTCATATTATTAGTAGTTTGAAAAAAAACAATTTCCAATAAATATCATCATCTCCCCCTTTAACGCAAAAAAAACTAGATTCAATTGACATTTCTAAAACATTTTTTAATTTTTTTTTCATTTTTTTAATTTTTTATTTTTTATATATTTTTTTCTTAAAATCATAAGTACGAAAACGAAAACAAAACTCAAATTAGTTGAAACACTTGTGTCCCATCCCCACACTTAAATTTTGCATTGTCCTCAATGTGGGCACGGGAAACACGACTCGAAAAACTTAAAAACAAAAGCTAAAATTAAAAAAATATAAAATAAAACACTAAAAAGATAAAAACAAAAACATAAAAATAAAAGCATAAAAACAAAAAACAATAGAAAAGATGTTGGGTCCATATTTGGTGGTTTGTACTTAGTTATATGTTTATTGGGTTTAATATATATGTGGGCTTGGGATATGTAAGCCGAGAACTACTTGAGTTCTCGGTGGGCCTTTGGTGCGTATGGGCTTTGGGCTGTGCTTGGGCTAGTGTTTTGGTTTCCCTATATATATAGATAACATGTATAGGGTTCAGGTTGCTAGTTGATTAGTTGGTGAGCAGTTATTGTATACTCTCATAGCCACCATCTAGAGAGCAATAACGTTTTTGTGTAATCTCATGTACCAGACAGTTTATTAATATAATCGTGTGCATTTGGAGTATTACATCGTGTTCATCATATTATATTATTTCGTATTTATTGTTCTTGAATCACCACGGTGTTAGGATTCCGCACTAACATCGTGTTTGGTTGATATCATATTGTAGTGATATAGATTCGGGACTTACAAAAGACTTAGCTGGTAATATGCGAGACTGTCAATGTGCCAGTCTATTTCCATGGGTGCTCTCCTCACCGACCGCTCAACATAAAATGGTAACTCATGCTCTCTTTCTGAACGGACACGGCCTCTCCTCTCGATAAACCTAAGTAACATCAAAAATAAAATCTAAAATAAAGGTTACTTATAAGTTCCAAATGTCCACCACTTCCAACCCGAACCCAACCAAGAAGTCTAAAATAAATATACAGTACAGACCAAATAAAGGCAAAAACATCATAAAAATAAAATCAAAGACATAAACTCCCATGCAACTCGCCAACTCACGATCAATCCTCGGCTTCTTCTTCCTCCGACTCCGACTCCCGCTCAAGAATACGGTATGGCTCAGCATCATCCAATTCGGGATCACCCATCCTATAAAAAGGTACTCCATGACCATAACCCGAACCACCCGGAGCGCCTGACCCGCTCGGACCCGCATCGTCCGGCTGTCGAAGAGAAGCAGGCAACTCAATCCTCAGTGCACTCATCATATGTCTCATGTGCTCATCCTGCCTCCTCTGGTTCGCCTCTATCATCTGTCTCAACTCGTCTCGACTCTCGGTCACATAACCTCTGATCTAATCAAAACCGGACTCCATCCTGTCAAATAACGACTCTAAAGTAATATCCTCGGGGTGAGGCTCTCTGACCGGGAACTGACCACCCGGTCTCTCTAATCTGTGAAGCGGCCTCTGGTGACGGGACGTAAATCGGCTCGCATAGCAGCAACAGCCGTGGTCCTCGCCGGTGCTTGATTCTGTGGGCCCGTCTTGACATCCTCCCACGCTACCGGATCGGACCCTTCAAAATTCCAGCATTCCTCAAATCCTTAACCTACAAAAACTCTCTACTGGGTCCCTCTGTCAAAATTTCCGGTTTTAAACCTATCAAACACACCCAAATATCTAGCAATCCGTGTAATGTACAGGCCCATATCCAACTTTGACCTATTTTTTGTCCCCCCACGTCTCGTCCGATGAAACCACCACGCCAAAAAACTCGCGTAGTTTATCGGAACCCTATCAACCATAGCCATCAAACAAAAAATGTCCAACTAATTCACTTTATTGTCGCCCGAACCGTGACCAATCAAAGTGTTAACCAAAACCCGATGGATAAACCGAAGCACAGGATCTCGAATATCTGACGCCACATTTGCTCCAGAATACGAGTAAACAGAAATTTTGTTCCAAAAAGTGGCCAACTCGTCCGTACCGATACTCACATCATGCTTATTCAAAAACACACCTCGTAGACCCGTCACAACCCCCAGTTCTCCCACTTCCGCATTCGTATAAAAACCACTTGCTATCGCAAACTGTGCGATAGTCATATTGTACAACTGTCGACCCAAAGAAAGCGACACCACATTTGACTGAGCAAAATTTCCATCTTTGTATTTAAAGTTGCTCAGGAACTCTAATGTCAACTCGTGAAACTGCAGTTCGTTTAAATCTAACATTGCCCTAAATTTTGGGCCCAATAACTCTTCAATGCCCTCTCTTTGACCAATCGAATCCAATAAATCCCAATTTATCGTTTTAAACGTGAGAAGATCCGAATTAACCAACTTACATAACTGCTCATACTGGGCTGAATCAACATCAAACTTGAGTAATGAATTTTTCTTAAGGTTGGCAGTTATTCTAAACACAATCTGTCCGGGTTGATACTCGATCACCCGAGCTCTCGGATCCATGAAGATTACCGGTTCCGGCTCGCCTCGCGGTCGCGTGGTCGGTCTTTGTTTTCGCTACAGGCTTCTTTTGACATCTAAACACATTTAAACAAGCAAACAAACATGGGAGTAAGAAAATAAACTAAAAAGAATAAAAACAAAATATTTTTTTTAATTTTCGGATTTTTTAACTATTATTATTATTATTATTTTTTAAACAAGAACTGAAAATAAAATAAAATTTTGGAAGTTTGGGTTTCAAAATATTTTAAACCGGCTCATTTAGATGAAAACGAGTAAGTGCGAGTGGTTTTATTTTTTACTTAAAACTTAACGGATAACCAACTTGTTGTAGACTTTAACTAGCTTAGGAATCCGAAAATAATCATACCGACTCAACAAACATCACCTCCTCCCGGAACTTTAATTGTCCCAATTAAACCCAAGTGCCAAAAACCCGTAAAATTGAGTCGAGAACGAGCGAAAAACCACAATTTTAGTAAAATATATATTGCATAAAAAAAACTTGTTTTCCGGCTCGTTTTTAACTACTAACACAACAAAGTTCAATATCTCCAATCAAAATCCAACGCTAGATATACTCGTTATAAACCCAAACCGAAACAAAAACAACTTGCAACATATCCCAACCCGACCAACCGCACCCAAAAATCTCAACGAAATTGCCAGCTCTTCAACCCGCACCCAATAATCTAACTTAAACAACTTACTTGAACAAATCCTAACAACAAAGTTTGCAAAACCTAAGCTAAAATCTAATATTATAGTGTACAAAAATTACAAGAAATTACAAGAAATCATACCTTAGTGAAGTGTAAACCCAAATAAACTTGCAAAAATTGAAGAGTTAAAGTGTGTGCAAGTGAGAGATTTGATGAAGTATAAGTTAAAATTAAAGGTGGGTTATGGTGTTATGGTGATATGGTTATGATTTTGGAGGTTAAATTTGATGATTAGGGGTGAAAAATTGATGAGTTTAGTGAAGATGAAGGTGTTTTTCTAGGGTTCTAAGGGTGAAAGAGGTTTTGTTTGAAGAAGATGAAGATTGCAAATAAGATGGTGTAAAAATTAAAAAAAAATTTCGGAATATGGGGTGTTAGGGGGCCGCGCCGCGCGGAGGGTATGCCCTCTTCCGGTCGCGGGCCGCCTAGCCCGAGCTGTAGCCATTTTTTTTTCTTCTTCCTCCGTGTCACGCTAAGGCCAAATAGCATCCACCGTCGCGCGCGCGACAGGGTGTTTTAACATAAAGTTTTTATGTTTGGAGCCTCTATTTGCCTTAGAAAAAATTTTAGAAAATTACCTACTCATTTTTATGCCCATTTTATGTTAACTTTACGTGCAAAACTTACCTGGCGTCTTTAGAAACCTCTTAAAATCTCTCGTTTAGTTGGTGATGATTTCTTGCAATGACCCAACGACGCAACAAAACTACAAAAACGAAAGTTAGTGACTCAAATAAACATAAATAAAGTAAAGTGAATTATACAAACTCTACACTTGAGTTTTCACTCAAGAACCCGTCGATGATTTAATTCAATGGATCGAGGGGAGTTTCCTCCACCTCGGTTGAATCCTCGGGCCCTCCAAGATAATGCTTTAGAAGATGACCGTTCACTTTCCACGAAGTTCCGTTGTCCGGATTCTCTAACTCCACCGCTCCATACGGGAATACTTCTTTCACCAAATATAGTCCCGTCCACTTGGATCTCAGCTTACCTGCAAATAACTTCAAACAAGAATTGTATAACAAAACTTTATCACCTTTCTTGAAGTCTTTACTTCCTTTTAAACGTCGATCGTGCAATACTTTCGTCTTTTCCTTGATATCCAACGATCGAGAATATGCCGCATCACGAAGCTCCTCTAACTCATGAATTTGAAAATACCTCTTCTTTGCGGCCTCAGTAAGATCAACATTTACCGTCTTTAACACCCAAAACGCTCGATGTTCCAACTCAACGAGAAGATGACATGTTTTACTGCAAACCAACATAAACGGTGTAGTACCCAACGGTGTCTTGTACGCGGTTCTAAATGCCCACAATGCGTCATCCAACTTCTCCGACCAATCTTTCCGACTGATCCCAACCGTCTTCTCCAAAATTCTCTTCACCCCTCTATTAGCATTCTCGACTTGACCATTCGTTTGAGGATGGTAAGCAGTAGAGGTGCGATGAGTGACTGCGTAACGAGCTAATGCTTTCTCCATGACGGAATTACAAAAATCGGTTCCTCGATCACTATTAATCGCCCGTGGAGTCCCAAAACGAGTAAACAACTTCTTTAAAAACTTGACAACAACTCGAGCATCATTCGTGGCCAACGCTTTGGCTTCAACCCACTTTGAAACGTAATCTATTGCCACTAAAATATACTTATGACCACCGAAAGCGGGAAACGGTCCCATAAAATCGATACCCCAAACATCAAAAATTTCAAGAGTTTGTATGGGATTTTGAGGCATCTCGTTTTTCGATGAAATATTTTCGGTGCGTTGACAAGCAACACACGTTTTAACAAATTCCACCGTGTCTTTTACAACCGATGGCCAATAAAAACCACTATCAAATACATTTTGAGCCGTGGCATGCGCTCCATGATGACCTCCCGTTAAACCTTTATGGACATGCTTTAAAATATTTAACCCTTCTTCTTTCGACACACATCTCCTAAGAATCCGGTTACCACCAATCTTGAAAAAATAAGGATCATCCCAAACATACCGATTTACATCCCGGAAAAACTTCTTCTTTTGTTGAGTAGTCATCACTTTCAACACAAGGCCCGTAGATAAAAAAATTAGCAAAATCAGTGAACCATGGCAAACCTTGCTTTTCGGCCGTAACAAAATCAATCGACTCGTGCGGGAATCTATCACCAATTTCCTCCTCGCGAATCTCTTTTCTCTTCGGATCTTCTAAACGGGAAAGATGATCCGCTGCAACATTTTCCTCCCCCTTCTTGTCTTTAATCTCTATATCGAACTCGGAAAGTAAAAGAATCCACCGTATGAGACGGGGCTTCGCGTCTTTCTTGTGAAAGAGAAAACGCAACGCCGCATGATCGGTAAAAACGGTGGTCTTGGAAAGTACGAGATAAGACCGGAACTTGTCAAATGCGAATACAACGGCTAAAAGTTCCTTTTCGGTGGTGGTGTAGTTTTCTTGGGCATCATTCAACGTCTTGCTCGCATAATAAATAGGATGAAAATGTTTCTCACGCCTTTGTCCCAAAACCGCTCCAACCGCATAATCGCTCTCATCACACATGTGCTCAAACGGTAAATTCCAATCTGGTGACACGGGAATAGGAGCACTTACAAGTTGATCTTTCAGAAACTTGAACGCCTTCAAACAATCTTCATCGAACAAAAACGGGACATCTTTCTCTAATAAACGGGTCATCGGGCGGGTAATCTTTGAAAAGTCTTTAATAAACCACCGGTAAAAACCCGCATGACCAAGAAAACTTCTTATAGCCTTAACATTTGTCGGTGGAGGAAGCCTACTAATAGTATCAATCTTCGCCCAATCCACCTCTATACCATCTCTTGAAATTTTATGACCCAAAACTATCCCTTCCGTCACCATAAAGTGACACTTTTCCCAATTTAACATCAATTTCGTCTCGATACACCACTTCAACATTTTCTCAAGATTAACTAAGAAATGATCGAATGAATTACCGTACACCGAAAATCATCCATAAAAACCTCCATGGACGTCTCTATCATGTATTGAAAAATTGCTACCATACAACGCTGAAAGGTAGCCGGAGCATTACACAACCCAAACGGCATGCGACGATAGGCATATGTACCATACAGACACGTAAAAGTCGTCTTCTCTTGGTCTTCCGGTGCGATAGGAATCTGAAAATAACCTGAAAAATCGTCAAAAAAACAATAAAATTGCTTACCTGCGAGACGCTCCAACATTTGATCAATAAACGGCAACGGGAAGTGGTCTTTTCGAGTAGCATCATTCAACCTCCGGTAGTCAATACAAACCCGCCAACCGGTAACCGTACGCGAAGGGATAAGTTCATTTTTCTCGTTCATGACAACCGTCATCCCCCCTTTCTTCGGAAAAACTTGAGTTGGACTTACCTATGGAGAGTCCGAAATTGGATAAATCACCCCTCATCCAATAACTTAATAACCTCTTTCTTGACAACTTCTTGCATATTTGGATTCAAACGCCTTTGGGGTTGAACCACCGGTTTATACTCATCTTCCATTAAAATTCGGCGGGTACAATAAGCGGGGCTAATACCTTGAATATCCGAAAGTCTCCATGCAATCGCCCCTTTATTCATCTTCAACACTTCTATCAACTTTGACTTTTCTTCCTCACCCAACTTAGACGAAACAATAACGGGCAAATCCGAGCCCTCTTCAAGATACGCATACTCTAAATGTGACGGAAGTACCTTCAATTCCAACGGAGCGGGTTTTTCCGCCTCTTTCTCACAAATAATTTCACCAACCTCCATAATCTCCGCCGAACACGAAACATCATCTACCACTTCTTCCTCATCATCCTCCATAATTTCTGTCAACTCGTCATCCAACTCCATCCCAACCAAATCGGTTCCACAAATATAATCAAGACACTTATCAAAACCCGAAATAAAAGAGTTAAGAAAATATACCGAATGGCATGGACCGCTAACATCGTCACTATCATCCCGGTGCTTCATCGATTTTGCAATATCATAAGTAACATTCTCATCACCCACCCGAAGTGTGATTCTCCACTCATACACATCAATAAGAGCTTTAGCCGTTCTCAAAAACGGTCGACCGAGAATAATGGGGAATTTCTCGTCGGCTACCATGTCAAGTACCACAAAATCAACCGGAAATACAAACTTGCCAACTTTTACTAATAAATTTTCAATAATACCCCGCAGATACTTAACCGACCGATCCGCCAACGAAAACGACATACGAGTCGGTGTAAGTTCACCCAACTCCAACTTCTCAAATAATGAATAAGGCATAAGATTAATACTCGCACCCAAATCCTCCAACGCTTGACTCATCATATCACTTCCGAACGTGCACGGGATTGTAAACACACCCGGATCCGACAACTTTTCCGGAACCCGGTTCAACACTACCGCCGAACAATCCCCGCTAAGTGGAATAGACGAAACCTCTCCCAACCGATCTTTTCTCTTAAGTAAATCTTTCAAAAATTTCGCATACTTTGGCATTTGTTGGAGAGCTTCAACAAACGAAAGATTAATTTTCAGTTGTCGGAACATATCTAGGAAATGCCCGTATTCCCTCGTGTATTTTTGGTTCTTCAGACGAGCGGGATAAGGAACATGGGCAATATTAATATCGGGTGGTGGCCGAAATACGACCAGCTCTTTCTTAACTTGTGGCTCGATAATTTGTGTTTTACCTTTTGACTTACCCAGAGCCTCCATCTCAATCTCTTCATCAACCTCTTCCTCTTCTTCCACTTCAACCCTTTCTTTAACAACCTCGGGACCCAAAACCCTTCCACTACGAGTAGTAATCACTTTCAGTTGAGCGGCCGGATTCGTCTGAGTAGAACCCGAAAACTGTTCTTGAGGCCTTTCTTCGAGACGACGAGCAATATCACCAACGGTTCTTTGAATATCGAGAATAGAAGATTGTTGATTCTTGAAGAGCATATCGTGTTCAGTCAACTTTTTCTGTGTGACTTGATCTCTCTCCAAGATTTGCTTCATCATCTCCTCTAGACGTCCCATGATCCCATTAGAATCCTGCACATTATTTTGAACATTAGTACCATTGTTATTATTATTATTGTTGTACTGACCTTGTCCTTGATTGTAAGAATTTTGATAGCCGGGTGGTGCGCTTGACGGACGCCAATTGGAGTTATTCTGATTTGGGTTCTTGTAGGTGTTCCAATTCTGATTGTTGATGAAGTTGTTGTTTGGAAACCTATTCTGACCACCAATATAATCGACTTGCTGATTCATCACCGGGCACTCCAAAGTGCCATGTCCACCTCTACAAAACTCACACTTGTCCACCTTAGTCTTGAGTTCCTTCACTTCTCGGGTTAGTGATTCCAAAGCAGAAGCCACAGTAATATCCAGATTAACCTGGTGTACACCTTGAGAAGATGAGGATGTACTGCAAACGGGAATGGAATTCCCGCGTCATGGCCCTTTAGCGAGGTCCGATTGAGCGAAGCTCTCAAACATCTCGTTACATTCGGCGACATTATTCCTAGCCAGTAGACTTCCTCCCGCGGCCGTGTCAAACCGAACTTGGGTTTCGTAGTTCAACCCATTGTAGAATTTCTCCATGAGAGCCCACGGTATGAGACCATTCTGTGAGCATCGAGACAACAAGCTCTGAAAACACTCCCAAGCATGACAATATTGCTCATCCGGCTCCATGTGAAATGAGTGAATCTGATCGCGAAGAACAGCTGCTTTAGCCGGTGGGAAGTATCTCTTGATGAATGCAGAACGTAGTGCTTCCCAAGTGGTGAACGTGCCAGGTGGCTGCGTGTCAAGCCAAATAGCTGCTTTACCTGTAAGTGAAAAAGGAAAAGGATGTATGAAAATTGCATCTTCCGTAGCACCTTGCAATTTAAAAGTTTTCAAAACGCGGTAAAGTCGGTTAATATGAGCCGGCGCATCCTCGTCATCGTTCCCATGAAACTGATTAGTCTGAACGATGTTGTTCATGACGTATGACGGAATCTTCCACGAGTTGGGGTTGTCGATCGCGGGGACAACGATGCATGACTGGTTTCCAGTTAAGCCATCGAAGGCTTGGGCATCAATTGTCCTATCGTCGGCCATTTGAACGTTTGGTTGAATTCTCGGACTTTCTGGTGGTGAACTGGGCGGTGACGATTTTGGTGTAGAAGTAGCTTCTGACGGTTGTTTCTCTACTGACGAACTGGTCTCAGCCTTGAACTGAGAAAAATCCAGATTAACCAGCGGTGGTCCTTGCGAACGAAGATGTGGCATAAACCTGAAAACGCAAAAGACCAAATGAGTAGACTCGAATACTTAAAAATAAACTAAAATAAACTAAAACTTAAATTAGACTCCTATGACTCAAACAAAAATAAAACAAATAGCACGGATGTAGGAGATAAGTCCAATCAAAACTAATAACGCAATCGCCAAGAGTCCCCGGCAACGGCGCCAAAAAACTTTATGTGCTAAAAGTAGTCAATTAATTATTATTTACTAAATTACGCTAATCTAGACCCTAAGAAATACTCTAGACCCTTAAACTTAACTTAAACAACTAACCGGCAAGTGAACCGATCGACTCTAGTACAGCTAAGTAAGTCCGGATATCGAACCCACGAGACTCTTTAAATTACAAAACTAACAAATTAGACTCAACTACAAGATATGACTATATATTAATAATATTTGAGGGGGAATTTAATAATAATAATTAAACCTTATTAATAACTAACTAATGATTACTTTAATTAACTAATGATAAAACTAATAATAAAATATTAAAACCTAACCCAAATTATTATAATAATAATAAAACATAATCATTACTACTTAATTAATTAATTAAACTTAACCTAATTTAATTTATCTGATAAACAATTTAGAAAACTTAGATTAATTCAGATGATGAAAATAACTACCCAGGCCAGAATCCCCAAAGTTACGGTTATTAATTTAAATGGAAAAATGCAAGTTATGGAACCGGGATCATAAAATAGACCCTTGACAGAAAACCCGAACGAGACCCTTGAACTTCAAGAAGACGCCAATGGATTTCTAACAAGTTTTAAGACTTACCAGTTTTATATTAAACTTCTTTACGGTTATTTAATCTCTTATGTCTAAGTATCTTTTATGGCGAAAACCTATCTTAAAGCGCGTAATTCAAAAGATAGCAAAGCAGACTCAGTTAATTTAATACTAAGCTGACAATCAAACATAGACGGACTCCTTACAAAGAACTAAATCTAGCAATCCCGACAAAAAAAGATCTATCAACAACCTATCACCTTACAGCTTTCTAGGCTGGCAGTTCACTTTTATCTATTTACTTGATTTTATTGTTTCTATGATTTTAATCGATATTAATCACAAATTAGTCAACAACACACAGTAAATGACCTAACAAAACCCTATCCTATGAAACAATCAACAAGGGCAATGTGAAACAATAAATTCAAGTAAACAAAACCAAGAAATCATACGCATTAATTAAATCAAACTCAACCGTTTACTTAGAACATAAAATCCATAACGAAACGAAAATCCAAATAAAATCAAACCGAACTAAGGTTCATCACGACCTAGGTAGTTTAGGAAATTTAGCCTAGCATCTTAAAGTCTAATTTAAACAAAACAAATAATAACGAAAACATGGTGAAAGTATAAGAAACGGGGAATCGATGATGATAAAACCCCTAAACTCGAACGTGAACGTGTAGCTCTTCACCGGATGCTCTCTATCCTTCAAAATCACCAAAAAACGCAAAAATATGCTCCAAGAACTCCCAAATTCAGCTGGTGACTTTCTGGTTGTGTCAGGTTTAAGTAAAATGTGTTTAAATAGCGAAAACAAGGCCCGACAAGAAGCAAAAACGAAATAACTCTAGCCCAGTTGTGCCTAGACGCCGCGCGGAGGCATTTGGCCTTCCCCCTTCGCGCGGCGCGGCATGCTTTTCCAAGGGGGCCGGCCGGTCTGACCGGTTCTTTGTTCTGGTTCTTCCTGACGAGTTCCGGATCTCCGTTTCGGCTCGTTTAAGCTCGTTTTTCGCCCTTTTTAATCTCGATCAAATCCCGGAACTTACGAAACATAAAAACGTTAGTAGTATACAAATCTCGACTAAAAACGTATAAAACTATTAAAATATTAAATAAAATATACACTGGAAACATATATATTTATCATTATATCACTGACATCTTTCAATGCTTTCACCTACCATGTGATATTACAAATCAAATCCGCCTTACGCGTTTTATTTCACATGAAAACTAACTAGATGAAAACAATCTTTTAGGTGATGTTTGGGGTGGTTTCTATCTTGGACGTGAATTTTCAAAAAAGTGGTTTTTGGTTTTATTTTAAATTCATCTCCAAAGATGAATTTCATTTTCATCACCTTCATCATCTTTCCGGCCACCGACGCCACCACTACCACTCACCGGAAACTTGAAAGAAAACCTTACATTTTAAACAACGATTCAATGGTGTGATTTCATCGCTTTAGCAACACATTAATTGCGCACTAATTTTGAATCCTTTTTTGCAGGCGTCTTTTTCTTATTATGCTAATTTCAAATTGAATTCAATAAGTAAGTTGTATTATTGCCCCTAATCTATATGTATACCTAAAATTGATTGGCTTTTGTTCTAATTATAAGATCGGCTTTTGTTAACTATTAAAGATTCATAGTTCTTTATTAATAAGATTTTTTCGTTATTTTTTTAAGGTTTTATAATATATATTATTATTATTGTATTAAATTTCAAAAGGTTATTTCCATAGTGTTTTGACTAGGGTTATTTTTCGTTATGTCTTTGTTAGTTATTGAAGATCATTTGAGGTTTACGATCCCGATAACAAAATCATGACTGAATAAGTTGCTGGAACTTTACACCCTTCTAAATCATGTACATTTATTATTATTATTATTATTATTATTATTATTATTATTATTATTATTATTATTATTATTATTTTGCATATGATTGGAGCGGTTTGTTACAATGGAACTCTAATTGATCTAGAAGAAAGCCATCGCTGCTATTCATCGATATTAAAAGATCTGATTGCTACAAGTACTATGTTTTACAACTATTAATCTTTGTTTCTATAGGTTTGACCACATCCAGATTCTTCTTGATTTTAGTTAGATGCTTTACTGATAAACTCTAAAATTGTGATCTATAAATTTATGTTTAATTTTAATCAGAGACTTCAAGCTGAAGTGAATTAGGTTTTGTTTATTTTCAAAGTTAAAGTATCAGATTATTGAATATGGTAGCTTTAATGTTTTGGGCTAACACCTCAGTAAGGTATTCTGGTGGAGTTTGACTTTAATGATCAAACAGTTATTTTTAAAATTTAATTTCTTGCTGATTGGTTTTATTTACTTAAGTACTTCAGTAGGGTATTCCAGGAAACTTTGGGTTTCATGGTCAAATAATTTCTTTTATGCAGATTGGATATAACTTATTTTAAGGATCCGTACATTGTTGTATCTTCTGATTTATTTGCATACCAGAACTCACTTTAATTTAGATGCTTATTTAATTTGCAACATTTTTTTAACATCTGTTTGTTTGACTTTTGGATTTATATGGTTTTGTTTAATAATATTGTTGGTGTTTGAAACTTCACTTTCAACTTAGTATTACAACATGTTTTACTTATTTGTAAGTTTAAGTATCTAAATTGAACGAAGGTGTTATCTGTAGTTTTGCACATAAATAAAAAAATAAAATAATTTCGAATATTACAAAAGGATAATTGTTCTTGAAACTTGAGTTGCGTGCTATTTCTTTGAAGTAGTAATCTTATGAGAGGGTTTTGGTACTACACTCAAGGTCAGTGGTTTCTACTCTATATGTAATATGTTTTTATGATGTGCTCTTGAATATGTGTGTGCCTTTGTATGTTGGTAATATGTAGTTTAAAACCTTTTTTTACATTAATCTTTTAATAATTGTAGTGTCAAACGTGTGTTTTATCTTCGGCTAAGTTCGTCAAAAATTAGCAAAGAATACATTTTTGTGAGACAAGACATGTTTTATGAGACGAGAATGAAGTCTCTATAATTCGGTAAAAAGAAAAGGTATGCAACTTTGTTTTTGTTACAACAATAGTATGATCGCTACCATAATCTGTTTATTAAAAAACTAAAAAGAAAATAATCACTTGTAGGTAATATCAACTTTCTATTTTAAAATGATCCCAAATGTTGAATCATTTTGACATGATTAAAAAATCTTATTTCAAGATCATTGCTGATGTTTTATCATCAGATATCAAACAAGTTGACAACAAGGTCAATTTTGGAATAAATATCTTCATGCATAAATACAACAAGTTCAGAAAGTTAAAGTTTAAGGTGTTGGTTTATTTCTCAATTGATACGGGCCATAAATTATAAAAGGTCAAGTGTTAACAAAAAGCGTATTTGATTGAGATTCGGTCATAATGGAGGTTACATAATTTTTTTACATTTAAACCAAAATATTTAGCTTCGTCTTTCAGAAAATGGGGAACACTAGGCCGTTGGCATAATGGAATCCTTGGTATTCCAAGGTACCTTATCATTACTTTGTTCATGTTCGTTCATATAAAATAAAGGCATGTCCGTGTACATTCATGTTCGTTCATTTAAAATCTAAATGAACAGTTTGCAATGGAAATGAACAAGTCTAATATATCACAATTTATCCAGAAAACACATCTAAATTAGTGGCTTAAATTTACCTCATTCATTTTAACAAGACCTTTTTATTTTCATATATATATATATAGACGTTTATAAAACATAAACGAATGAAAATACATCAATCTAAATAAATGAACGAACATAACTGGATGCTCACGAACATAAATGAACAAACAAAATGCATGTTCATGTTTGTTTGTTTTTTTAAATAAACGAAGATGAACTTCCAGCCAAACAGATCGTTAATGTTTGGTTCTTTTATAGGCTTAAATTAGCATGTAAGCTGGTTGGAAATACATCTAGAAGTTATAATAAATAGTGTATATTTTTTTAGTAGTAACTATTGATATATTTATATGAACACTTTTTGAAAACTTTCTACATTTACAAGCTCTAATTAACACTACTAGAAGAAAAAATAAAACATAATCCTAAAAGGGTCATATTGGTCACACGAGTTAAAAGTCGTCTGAAATTTATTGCATTGTGTTTTTATAATCATGCTAACGGGTTCGCGCAGTCCGACCTAAACTTGACAAAATTTTATGAATACCTTGACAAAAGATGAATGTTATTTTAGCTCCATTGTATCCTCAAAGTATAATTCTTCTGATGAAGAAGATACAACATGTATACATAATTTCTTTGTGGTCATGCTTTGTAATGGACTGCTTATAAATGAGTCATAATATCAACTTCATATTTTACAGGAGGAGCCATCAAGATTAAAGCTTGTATTATCATTTGCTTCATTGAAGTACCATGTGACCTTTAAAAGTTAAGTGGAAAGATTCATATTAATAGTTTATCTTCTTTTTAAACTTGTTGGTTTGACTTCAAAAGTCAAAATTCAGCCAATAAAACATATATAAAATATTTTAATATTTTTAGGAAACTGGTGGTGGTGGCGGTCGTGGTGGTGGTGACTACCATGGTGGTGGTGGTGGTGGCAGTGCAATATGTCACATAGGCATGCCACATATATACCAAATAAGAATGTCACATCATGAAAACTAACGACGTTAGGATTTCGTTAGTCAGGGTTCCTTGGTTGAAAAAAAAATGATAAAAGGTGGGATTGTCATTAGTCATTTCGTTAGTTATGATCGACAGTGTTTTGGACAAAAATCACTCAAGGATAATGTATCCAAATTCGTAACTGTGAGGTCTAGTGCTATGATGATAGTAATGAATATGTAATTGAAATAATGATGAACACCAGGATTTGTTACGAGGAAAAGCCCTTGATCTTGGTCGGATCGCCGGCACAAAAACCCCGGGTGATGACAAATCGTCTATCACCACTTTATTAATCAAAAACCGGGTTACAATGGTGGAGATTATGATCAGTGATACAATATTTTCTATGTGTGTGTGTGTATTGCAGATTTCGTAGAGAGTTGAGTGTGTTGTTGTGTATTGGGGTATGTTTTCCTAGCTGATCATAATCTCAATATATGCATAAAAGATAATAACTCAATGGAGTTATTAATAATAAATACTATTAACTAATAATCCCTAAAAATCCATCATTGTCTTCAGTATAAACGTAACAGCCACTTTGACCACGTGCTCCATCACTCAGGCTGCGAAATAGGGGGTAGACCAGGTCTCTTAGCCGTTGCATCTGTAAAATATAAGGTTATACACAGGAAACAATCGTTAGTAAATAATAAGTGCTGAGGATCCTTGATCCTGATGGGATCTGACTAAGGATCATCTATCCAAGAACATATGCCAGGATAACGTATCCATAGTGTCAAATTTCTGTGCACTAACAATTGCCCCCAAAATGGTTGTTGTGATAAGATCACAGCTGTCATTTTGCCTTTGAATTCAAACTTCCTGCAAAAACATATGAGATTTGACAAGCTGGATATAATTTTCATATATCAATGGAGTTTCCTTGGGAACTTCCCTTCCGGTTGTATATCCTTCACCCTGCAAATCATGAACAACTAGTAACACCTGATTAACCCGGGTGGAAGGTCCATTTTTTTAATGGTGAAATCCGGGTTAAGATTTTTGGTAATTGCAAGTAAGTTTAATAAACAATATCTTTTGTCTATCTGTTGATTGTCTGTTATTTTGAAAGTTTGTTTCATATAGCCTTAGTCTTGTTGAAAGTTTTGAGAAATATTGTTTAGTAAAAAGTTTTTAGGATAGATTGCCATTCTGATCTTGGCCATGTCTCTGAGTTCTTCAATAGAATACAAGTCTTCGAGAAGGATTTGTTCATTGGCCTCAGGATCAGGGATGCTCGTTCTTACCGTAGGAACCACCATCTCTGTAGGAATTACTGATTCTGATCCAAACACCAATGAGAAGGGGGTTTGGCCTGTTGCGTTCTTGGGTATTGTCCTGTCAGCCCAAAGAACATAAGGTAGCTCTTCAGCCCATTTTCCTTTCTTGGATCATAGCTTCTTCTTCAAGTTGTTGATGATAATCTTGTTGCTTGACTCTGCTTGACCATTGGCTTGAGGATGAACTGGTGTAGAAGTGATCATCTTGATGTCCCAACTGTCACAAAAGTTAGTGGTTCTTTTCCCGATAAACTGGGAACCATTGTCACAAACAAGTTCAGAAGGGATACCAAATCTAGTTATAATATTTCTTTTAATAAAGGATATAACTTCCCTTTCTCAGACTTGCACGAATGCTTCTGCTTCAATCCATTTAGAGAAGTAGTTTGTCATAGCAAGCATAAAGACCTTTCCACCTGGTGCCTTTGGTAGCTTGCCTACAATATCCATTCCCAATATCATGAAAGGCCATGAAGAGGATATAGGATACATAGGTTCTGCTGGCTGGTGAAAAATATTTCCATGCCTTTGGCAAGCATCACACTTCTTTGAGTATTCCATAGCATCCTTCTTCATTGTTGGCCAGAAGTATCCAGTCCTAAGTATCCTGGAGAATAATGCTCTTCCCCCTGTGTGGTTGCCCCAATCGCCTTCGTGGAAGTCTTGAACTACCTCTTGTATTTTAGGATCCTCAATGCATCTCAGATAGGGACCTGCAAGAGATTTTCTATACACAATATCTTGTAAAATAATGAATTGTGATACCTTTAATCTGAAATCTTTAGGATTTTCCCATGTAGGGATCTCTCCAACTTGCAGGAATTTTTTGATTGGAAGGATCCAAGATCCTACTTTTGAAAAGGATCGAGGATCCGTATGTTTTCCTGTGCAATCCATTGTTATCTTCATGGATTCATGTTCTCCAATTGCAGGAGACAATAATGAATGATGGGTATCTTTACATCATCCGGGATCTTCAACGATGATGCTAAGTTTGCTAAGGCATCTACCCCAGCATTCTCTTCCCTTGGTACCTGTATTATACTAAATAATTCGTAGGATTTTGCCAATTCCTTCACAATTTCTAAATATTTGACCATATTCTCACCTTTCACGGTATAAGAACCGTTAAAGTGGTTAGCTATTAACAAAGAATCTATATATATTTAAAGATACCTGATCCTCATGCTTTTGGCTAATTGCAAACCTGCGATCAGAGCTTCATATTCTGCCTCATTATTGGTGGCTTAGAATGCACATGCATTGGACTGGGTATTATGTCCCCCTGTGGCGATTTTAGTAGTATGCCCAGACATGTTCCTCTTACATTGGACGCTCCATCTGTGAAGAGGATCCAAGGATCCTTGGTTTCTTCAAGTTGTTGGACCTCTAGATCATCTTCATTTTGCATGTCGCTACTGAAATCAGTCACAAAGTCTGCAAGCGCTTGTGATTTAATGTCTGTTCTAGGCTCATACTGAATATCATATGCACTTAGCTTCACAGCCCTCTTGGGCATCCTACCTGACATTTCTGGTTTTCTAAACAGGATAGTTAGTTCTCAAAATAATAGTATGTGTTTCAAAATAGTGTCTCAACTTGGTTGAGGCCATAATTAAAGCACGAATAAATTTTTCAAGGTAAGAATACCTGACCTCTGCGTCCAAAAGAATTTTACTTACATAATAAACGGGATGTTGTTCACCTTCGTGATCCTTCACAAGGACGGCACTTACTGCATTTCCTAAGACAGCCAGGTATAGATATAAGGATTCTCCATCCACAGGCTTCATCAGAGCTGGTGTTGAGGATAAGTAATCCTTTAAGGCTTTGAGTGCAGCCTCATGCTTCTCCATCCACTCGAACTTTTTATTTTTCCTAAGAATGTCGTAAAAATCCTTGCATTTCTCGGAGGATCTGGAAATGAACCTGTTGAGCACGTATATTCTTCCCGTCAGCCAGTGGACATCCTTAGCATTCACAGGAGACTTTAAGTTGATAATGGCTTCTATCTGCTCGGGGCTTGCTTCTATCCCTCTTTTGGTGACCATGTACCCTAGAAAGTTTCCAGCCTTAACACCAAAATGGCATTTTGACGGATTCAGTTTCATATTATATTGATCCAGGATGTTGAACGCTTCTTCGAGATCTCTGAGATGATCCTCAGCTTTCTTCGATTTCACCACCATGTCATCTATGTAGACTTCCATGGTTTTGCCTAACTGATCCTTGAAAATCATATTCACCAGTCTTTGATATGTTGCCCCTGCATTACTTAGTCCGAACGGCATAGCAGTATAACAATATATGCCGGTAAGAGTCATGAATGTTTTATCCTCTTGATCAGATGGTTCCATTTGAATTTGTTGAAATCCAGAGGAATCATCCATAAAGGTAAGCATTTCATGTCCTGCCATTGCATCCACCATGGAATTTATATGTGGTAACGGGAAAGGATCCTTGGGGCATGCCTTGTTTAAATCAGTAAAATCGACACACACCCTCCACTTTCCATTCTTTTTACGAGGATACTTAACCTCTCTGATCATACCGGCCTTAAGAAGTTTTTCAAGTTCTTCTTGTATGATCGCGTTCCTCTCAGGAGCGAATTTCCTTCGCTTCTGATGGACGGGTTTAATAGAATGATCAAGGCCCAATTTATGAGTAATTACCTCCTTAGAAATACCTGTCATGTATGAATGTCTAAAGGAAAACGTGGATTTTCGTCGCTTTAGGAAGGATATTATATCCTCCTCAATCTCGTCAAGGATACAGGATCCTAGTAACATCTTCATGTCTAGATCTTCAGGATATAAAGATACTTCTTTTAGGTCCTGCTCTCGAGCTTCCAGTACATTCCTAGGATTTTGCTGTAATTGCTATGCTATTGTCTGTTTAGTTGTCGGCTTCATGGATGAAGAATAATAATTCTTGGCCTCCACTTGGTCACTATCTATCCTTAATACTCCCCAAGGAGTTGGTAGTTTGATACACTGATGGTAAGTACAGGTTACAGCCTTCATTCCATGTATCCAAGGCCTGCCAAGAATAACGTTTCAACAAGAAAGATTGTCAATAACACAAAACTTTTGGTAGGAATTTAACCCTTCAATGTATATTGGAAGTTTAATCTCCCTCAATGTTTTCTTGGTTTCACCACTGAAACCCACTAGCACCGACGTTCTCGGGATGATTTCCGAGTCTGGGATGTCCATTTTCTGCAGATCATCATGTTGGATGATGTTGACCGAGCTTCCACCATCGACTAGGATCCTATGCACATAATGGTTAGCAATAAATAAATTTACAATCAAACCGTCGTGGTGAGGATCTTGGATGCTTGTCTTATCTTCTTCATCAAAGAAGATTCTTTTGTCAATCGTCAAAGTAGTGGATATGACTGGTCGTTCCCCGTTCTCCATCTTGGTTTCTTTGGCCAGTCTCTTAGCTGCAGATTAGTTGTGCATCTGGTGGGGGGGGCAGAGTTGCTTTTTGCGGGATATCCTCAGGATCCTGGATCCTTGACTTTTTTCTTCCCAATAGTTCTTTGAAATGGCCTTTTCTTAGGAGGTATCCAATTTCCCTCCTTAAACCAATACAATCATCGGTCTGATGGCCAAAGTCTTCATGGAATGCACACTACTTGGACTTGTCTTTGAAGGATGTTGTTTTCTCAATTTTCCGAGGCCACTTTGCTTTCTCTCCAAGATCCTTCATGGCACAAATCAAATCATGAGTATCAACAGAGAAGCAATATTCAGAAATACTTGGGTAGTCCTCATCATCATCTCCTTCTTCAACTGCCCGAACGTTTTGGTTGTTGAAATTGGAGTAAGGCTTCGAGTTATTGTTCCTGAATGAGGATCCTTGTTTCTGGTTAGGAGATTCTTTCTTCGTTTGGGCCCCTAATCGTTCTTGGATCCTCTTGTCATCCTCCAGCCGTATGAATCTTAGTGCCCTGTTCCTTACTTCATCTAAAGTCCTGCAAGGAGTCATCACAAGATCGTCATAAAATGGGGAGCCCCTTTGAAGTCTCATCTTGAATGCTTCAACAGCCGTAGCCATATCAAGATAGGTATTTCTAGGGCTTCCCTGCCAAACCTTGTAACAAAATCCCTTAAGGATTTATCATAAGGTTGGACAACTCTATATAAATCACTAGTTAACTTCTCAAATTTCCTACTACAAGAAAGCTGGCTGTTGAACAAGTTAACTAAATGTGAAAAAGATGTAACAGAATAAGGAGGAAGACTTAGCAGCCATTTAAGTTCCGATCCTATTAGTGTGGATCCGAAATCCTTGCATAGACAAGCTTCCTTGAGTCTTTCAGGAATTGGATTTATCTCCATCCTTTCCCTATATTGAGCCACGTGTTCTTCCGGATTAGTGGTCCCGTCCCGTCATACACCTTCATGTTGGGGGTTTGAAAGCGTTTCAGGATCTCCGCATCGCATATCGGTGGAGCAAATCTGGACAGCTTGTGGCTCTCTTCTGGTATTTCAGAAATTGGACGGACCACTCCTGGCACGCTGGATATCATATCCTTAAGCTTCTGAAGTTCCCTAGCCATAGCCTGATTGATACCTGTATCCAGCATAGAGCCAAGATTAGTATCTGAGGATATGTGATTATAGGCTTTACCTCTTGGTTGGTTGAACGTTGGCATCTCAGAAGTTTAGTTAAGATAAGAGGCATCTGCTACAGTGGCAGGTCCACCAGAGGCATGGTCTGCATGGGGATGATGTGCCCTTCATGGACCTCAGAAGACCTTTGATGGTGAATTCCTGAGGATCCTTGATTCTGCCAGAAGGATCCTTGAGGTTGGGAGTTGAAGGATCCTTGAGAATACAATCCAAAGGATCTTGGTTGGAGGATGGATGATCCTTGTTGAAGGAACGAGGATCCTTGAGTTTGCTGACCCATGGACCGTTGTTGAAGGATAGATGATCCTGGCTGAACGAACGAGGATCCTTGAGTTTGTTGACCCATGGACCCCTGTTGAATGATAGATGATCCTAGCTGAAAGAACGAGGATCCTTGAGTTTGTTGACCCACGTACCCTGGTTGAAGGATGGATGATCCTTGCTGAAGGACCGAGGATCCTAGAGTAGGTGATCCACGGATCCTGGAGTAGCGAAATCCAGCACCCTAGGCATCAAGGGAGTTTGATCCTCCGCTGGCCTCTTTCTTTTCTTGAGATCTTCAGTTTCACGTAGGATCCTCTGGTTGGTTTTGTTCTGCTGCTCCATGTATGCCTTAACCTGTGAAAACATTGCAGAAACATCATTGTTAGATTTGACCACCGAAGTGGCAGCAGTGGTTTTTGAGCTCTGGAAGACTGGAATTTGAGTCTTGTTTCCAGCCGCGGTGGTCCTTGGTGCTCCCGTTATTGGAGGAGGCATCGGCGGCAAAGTTCTTGATGAGAGAGAAACCGAGGATGGCATGGTGGATGAAGCAGTGGTTGATTGAGAGGCCATTGATGGTGATATGGGTATGAAAAGTTGAAAATTGATAGGAAATAATCTGGATTATAGCACCAATTGCCCCACGGTGGGCGCCAAATTGTTTTGGACAAAAATCACTCAAGGATAATGTATCCAAATTCGTAATTGTGAGGTCTAGTGCTATGATGATATTAATGAATATGTAAACGAAATAATGATGAACACCGGGATTTGTTACGAGGAAAAGCTCTTGATCTTGGTCGGATCGCCGGCACAAAAACCCCGGGTGATGACAAATCGTCTATCACCACTTTATTAATCAAAAACCGAGTTACAATAGCGGAGATTATGATCAGTGATACAATATTTTCTCTGTGTGTGTGTGTGTATTGCTGATTTCGTAGAGAGCAGAGTGTGTTGTTGTGTATTGGCGTGTGTTTTCCTAGCTGATCATAACCTCAATATATGCATAAAAGATAATAACTCAATGGAGTTATTAATAATAAAGACTATTAACTAATAATCCCTGAAAATCCGCCATTGTCTTCAATATAAACGTAACAGCCACTTTGACCACGTGCTCCATCACTCAGGCTGCGAAATAGGGGGTAGATCAGGTCTCTTAGCCGTTACATCTGTCAAATATAATGTTATACACAGGAAAAAATCGTTAGTAAATAATAAGTACTGAGGATTCTTGATCCTGACGTGATCTGACTAAGGATCACTGATCCAAGAACATATGTCAGGATAACGTATCCACAGTGTCAAATTTCTGTGCACTAACAGGCAGTGGCCAAAAGGTGATAGTTGAGATTATTTAAATCCAATATATTATTTTAAAAGTGGTTGTAAATTGTTATTGACACAATCTTTGATTAAATAAACTAAGAACAAACACAAATCCCTTCAACAACCTACAAAACTTCCACTTAACAACAAAATTCATCCTAATTAAGAGGAATATTAACTTAGGGTTTCTAATTGTTAGATGAAACGAAAGATTTAACGAAGAAGGCGAGAAAAGAGTTTCTCAAGACGGTTTATTATCATTATAGCGTCACTTTCAATTGACGGCTTCCAATTATTACCCATTTTAAAATGTAAATAAGAAATAAATTTACAAAACTTTATAATACAAAAATTTATGTATAAAATATTAAAACGTACACATTATTAATAAAAACTAAAATTTTAAAAACTTAGTTTTACATATGATCATAAAATTTTCGTTAATATAATTCATAAACTAATGTCTTCTATTAAATTTGATAAGAATTAAAACTAAATAACAAATTAAATGCTCTTTTAATACACAACAATAACTAAACTATAAAATTTATAGATACAACAAATACATACAAAATAATAAGAAAATCACAAACTAAACATCATACTAGAAAAATATAATAAATTAATAATTCACCCAAAAATAAAATGATAACACATAACGTACCAATTTCAGATAAACGTGAAACTAGAATTGGCCTATAGAAATTCAAAAACATCAATTTATTAAAAAACTTAATTCACTATCAAGCACAAAATATATATTTTAAACAACAAAAAACAAAATTTTGGGCTATATTAATTGACAGACACATGAGAGCCCATTTTTGGTGCTCCATTAAACAACATATACGTTATACGTCACCAACAAACCGTAACAACTCAATACAAACAAAAATAACACAAACCATATAAATTTCTTTATGCATTCATGAATATTAAGACGAAAATTCGCATCTTAAATAACAATATGTTGGGTCACGTTAACTACTAGACCAATAAGACCCATTTGAAATGTAAACAAAACAAACTATACTATACTTTAACTACATCAAATAAATATAACATATTTTATAAGTTAATGTAACCTTTAAGTTTAATACCTAAACACATCTTATATGAAAAATATACATAAACAATAATTAAAAAAAACTAATAGTAACCCGCGTAACACGCGAGCTAAAAGCTAGTGTTCCAATAAACTAAAAAAAATTGTTGTAAAAAAAAACATAATAAATAAATAAAAAATTAAAAATCTAAGTTTATAAAACAATGTGTATTGGATGGAGCTCATTCAAGGATGTTTTGTGTCATGTGAAGTCACGTCACCACATGAGCATTTTACAACAAAATGATTTCATGGATGGAGTAATTTTCAATCATTATCTCGTTATCATTATTTTTTTTCTTTTTCATTAAAATAAACAAATAATGCCTCCCACCAATCACTGACCAAAATCCTTCTACCGCCCGACGTTTCATAGAAGTCACCACTCACCCAAATAAAGCCTAAATCGCTCTAGGGACGGTGTACCCTGATGCCTTGGGGCGTTTTGAGCCGCACATAGCGCTCACTACGCAGTACGCACGGTCTAATGGTTTCCTTACCTCAGTTTTATATTTTAGAATTTTTGTTTTTTCGTGTGATTTGCAATTGTCGGTAGACTTGTACTTTTCAGAATGTCACAAGAAACGTTACCTCAATAATATGTCCGCTTTGTGAATAATTGAGTAGTTAATGCTTCAATATCATGCATTTAGTACTTAAAATGTGTTTGATTTGTGAAGTTATGTTTGATAAGCGTATTATATACGATTATTATTAGCTTTTATAATTCAATTATGGTGTGACTTTCGTCCCCCCTCCATCTCTATCACCTATTATATTATTATATCTTATATCACAAAATTTAATTTTATAAAACAAATTCTTTTTATAATCCAATCTTATCTTTTCTCTTACGTGATATTCTGTCATTCCTAAATATTTCATACTTAATATAAACTACAAGTTAGCTAGCTAACATACAGTTTGGCTAATATGGTAAGTATCAACATTAGTTAAAAACGATTAATTCCCACACCATCTAACCTACACATAAATTTACATTAACTAGCTAGGAATTTATCCATGTGCGTTGTTCATGGAATCCCGCCAGAGACTCGAACATAAAATGCGAACACAAAAACGTATTATGACGTCTATAACAAGGTCGTCCCTGAGAAAGGTTCAAAAACAAAGTGTGAGTTCATAAACGACTGTTACAAATACAAAAGTAATTATTTGAATAATTTTTAACTTTAAAAGGTATGCTTTTTCTTTTCTATATATTATTTACAGATATTTCAAACGTTTTTTTGTTAGCGTATGTTACAACTTACAAATAATATAATATGTTTATATAAATATTGTAAAATATTTATTTCTTTCTATTAAGAGTTCAACCATATTTTATTTCCATAGTTATGAAGCACATTAAAGTGAAAACACATCTATAAAAAAAGTAACATAAAAGCATGAGAATATATAAAGCATAATGTACTCGTTCTTTGTAATAACTTTAATATTTAGAATTGCTAACTTTCCCATCAAAAAAAACTTTGATTGAACAAGTGGAATAACAAAATAGGATTTTCATACTCACCTACTGTCGGCCCATAGTATTTGGATTGTCTGTATCTAAATACAAATTTAATTAGTATCTTTAAATAAAGTATTCGATCTGGTATAAATAGTTGAATTTCAGCAACTTACTAATTCACAAGATTAGTTACACCTTAATATATTCAACTGTTTTAGAGTAGAGCGGCCCGTATAGATGACAACGGAACGAGTATTGTAAAATGACTAAAATCATATCTCATACTAATTAGAAATAATTGTTGAGTGTACACGTTTGTTACATTTGTTGGCTAAAGTTTTACCAATTAAAGTTATAATAATTTCTTATTGATATAATTTTTTATATAATTTATGGTTTTAACAACCAGAGCAAATTCAATTTATGGAAAATCACTGACTCTATTACCCAAGTACGAATAACAGTTGAGAAAAATATTTGAGTATGATTTGGGAAAACGTTTATGCATGCTTTATTTTTGCTTGAGTCGACTTTTATGCATGTTTTTGATAATCGATTCGTTTACCACCTAGCAACATACTACCATACCTGTACGGCCGTACCCAGCCCGTCGAAATTTCTATTAATCTCAAACCCAGTCCATATATGATTAATTCCCATCCGGAATGTTTATATATGACGCTAAAATATTGAGACGGAAATGTGGAAAATTATGAAATCGTGGTTGAGAATAAGAAGTTTTATATATTTTGAAAAAAAGGACGCGAGGTGTTCAGTTTCATTTAGTCTCACAAGAATGTTGGAATATATGGTCTGTTCGGGTCAAGTCAACGCGGACCGACCCGAATGTGACCCGGTAAGAGTTACACCGAGAGTAATGAACACCGAGCCCAAATTAAATTGTTTAACAGGCTAAGACATAATTAACAAAGATAAATGGTATACTGGGCCTTCTTGTTTGATGATGAGGCTTTAAGCCCAAAGGGTTCAAGATTAGGCTTAACCCTAATTAGCTAGTATATAAACATCTTATTGTTTATTAACTAACTAATGATAATCATAAACAAACCCTAGCCACCATATTCAGCCGCCGGCGCCACTCCTTGCGCCGCCGCCACCCTCAGCCGCCGGAAACCTCCGCCGGTCGCCGGAAAGATCAAGCAGCCGCCGGATTAGCTGATGCTATGTTCCCAAGCTGCTGTTGCCGTGTACCAGCTGCTGCCACCGCCGGCTGCCGGAAAAGTTGTCGGAATCTTGTTTGTTATTGTGTCACCATCTAGCAACGTTTATTATCTCTCGGTGTCTCACCCGGTTTCGATAACCGATGTATAAACTTCTAAACTAGATCTATGGTTGATTAATTAATTATCGTGCTCGTATATGTTGTAACCGGATCCGAGTTCGGGTTTCCGGTTCACTTTAATCATTTGTTTTCCGCTGCGTTTTATAATTCGTTTATATATATAAATTATTATATTGATTAATAATTACTTAAACGAAATAATTAACTAAAACGGGTTAAAAAGTTTGACCGTTTTCGTTCCGAACCACCGTTGAAACCCAACAGTGGTATCAGAGCTGCGGTTACAACGTACGAGTCGATCCCGGTTCGTTTAAACCGGATCTACATCTCAAACTTTAAATCGTTTAAATTTTGTAGATCTAGATTAGTTTTCGGGTAATTTGGATTTGGTCAAAATTTTTGTTTATTTTATTTGACCAAGTCAAAACGACCCAAAATTTATTTATTTTGAATATGTAAATCCGGCTCCGACCTATGTTTGTTTGGTTGTGTTTAGATCTTGAGTTTGTTTTTTGGCCATATAGATGGTTCAAAATTGTATTCGGTTATTATTTTATTTTTTGGGTTTCTTTTGGCCATATTGGATGGTTCAAATTTGTAATAGGGCAATTATTGTTAGTTTATAAATTTGTAATAAAGAAGACGTGATGATAACCGAGGACAAGCTCAAGGATTTCTTGGAGTTAGTGGGAGTTCGGACAAGATGACGGGATGCACCTTGAAGTCCATCCTTGTGGTTGTTTTGTGTTGTGAACCCCTTGAACCGATCGGTCTCCCTAATTGGCTCTAGCGAGACAGATCACCTTTTGGCTATAAGGATTTACATATTATTATTTGCTATTTTGGTTGCTTGGTTTGTTTATAATAATATTATATTATCACCAACTAAATACCAAATAAAATTGGAAAATAAACATTTTTTAATTAACCTTTTATGTTTTGCAAATTAAAAGCGTTTTGATTTCCAAAACTAATAACTTAATAGTGTTCTATTAACTTAAAATTGGTTAGTCATATCACGACAAACTTAGTTTTAATAGGTTATTTAAAACTAAGTGTCATGAGAGATGAAAGGGTTCATCATTTTTGTCCCGATAATAAATACAGTAAAATTTGACATTTTACTCTATTTGGAAATTATAAAATCCCAATTTAAAACCAATAGTTTGTGCCAATCCTACTACAAGTCACGCTTGAGGCATACTGCAAAATTTCGAGTGTTCGGAGCTAAAGCACCGCACTTGTTTTCTAGCCTATCCCATCAAGGTGAAAGCGTTTCGTTGACACATCTGGCTTTTTCACACGTCACTGTACTAGGACAACTATTACTTTACTCTCCTGTTACGTGCTAAAGCTGTCTGGAGACTTAAAGTGGGCAAAGATGAGGTAAAACGTATCTATACAGACAATCATTGTCCCTATAGGTCTCATAACCGAGAGTTGTGCTCTATTCACAATTGACAATCGTTGTCAGTCTGCCTAACCACTTATTAATGTTGTGTGCTACAGCTGCCTTTAATAACTGGAAGTCAGATTCTCATGCTCCTATTTCATTAATGTTATTGGGTCATTAATAATAGGATTACAACATCGAAAATACTAATTAAATTTACTTTTGCTTTATTAATAAGATGTCATCAAACGAAAATTCACCCTACGCCCTTAAGTCTATCCTTGAGAAGGAGAAACTGAACGGTACCAACTTCATCGAATGGCACCGCAACTTTAGACTAGTTCTTACAATGGCAAAGCGCCTGTATGTTCTCGATGGACCTGTTCCAAACGAGCCTTAAAACAACACATCCGCTGCTCAAAAAGCTCTTGACAAGCATAGGGATGACTCGGCTGAGGTCTCCTGTATTATGCTAGCCACCATGACTTCTGAGCTTGCTTAAGGCTTAGAAGACTTTGGTGCCTATGAGATACTGGAACAACTCAAGGGCATGTTCTAGAAACAAGCCCGTCAGGAACGGTTCGATACCATGAAACAACTCATAAGTTGCAAGATGGCAGAAGGGTCTCTCGTCAGTGCGCATATTCTTCAGATGAAGGGGCACATCGATCAGCTCAAGAAACTTGATTATCCCATGTTTGATGAGATGGCATCGGATTTCATCCTCAACTCTCTCTTCCCAGCTCTTATGACCAGTTCATAATGAATTTCAACATGAATGGCTAGGTAAAGACAGTGCCGGAGCTGCACAACATGCTCAAACGGCTGAGATGAACATTCCTTCTAGGACCAATCAATTTTTGATGATCCGATCTGCAGGTGTAAAGAAGCCTAAAACCAAGAATCAGGGTTATAAGGGAAAAGGCAAGAAGAAAGTTATTGTTGCTGCCAAAGATGCCACCACCACTAACAAGAAAGTTGCAAAGGCACCACCGCCGCTTCCTGGGAATGCCAGTGCTACAAGTGCAACAAGATGGGGCGCTGGATGCGTAACTGCCCAGAGCATCTAGCTGAGCTAGCAAAGTGGAAGGCCAATGGTGAAGGCTCTTCTCGAGGTATTTCCATATACGTTATTGAAGTTTTCACTGTCTCTAGCAACACATGGGTATTTGATACCGAATGTGGTTTCCACATTGTTAATGTCTTGCAGGAGCCTGAGAAGTGGAAGAAACTAAATAAAGGCAGCATGGAACTCATCGTTGGAGATGGGAAGAGAGTACCAGTTCTGGCAACCGGAGTTTTTCATTTTACTTGTCCATCTGGCCTAGTTTTTCCTTTGAATAATTGTTTGTATGATCCTGGTTTAACCAGAAACATTATTTCATTTTCATTGTTACTTGAACATGGTTTTAAGTATGTTTTTAATGGCATGGCTATTTCTGCTTACTTAAATGATATCTTTTATTTTGAGGCTAAACCTCGAAATGGTATTTATGAGATTGATGTTCAACCTGATAATAACGTATATCATCTTTCAAAACGTATCAAGACTAGCGTCAATGATACTTTTCTATGGCATTGCCGACTTGGCCACATAAGCAAGGAAAGAGTTAAAAGACTCCAATATGAAAGGATTATTGAATCCACAGGACCGGACTCGTTTGATGATTACGAATCTTGTTTAGCTGGCAAACTCACCAAAGACTCTTTCACTCATAAAAGTGAACGAGCAAGTGATCTGTTAGGACTCATACATTCTGATGTATGTGGACCTATCAGAACCATGACTAGAAAACATGAAAGATACTTCGTTTCTTTTATCGACGATTATAGTCGATACGCTTATGTGTATCTTATGAAACACAAGCACGAAACTTTTGAAAGGATAAAAGAGTTTCAAAGCGAAGTGGAAAAACAACTTGGTAAAACCATTAAAATGCTTCGATCAAATCGAGGTGGAGAGTATCTCAGCTCATAATTCATCGCTCATCTAAAAGAGCATGGAATTGTTTCACAACTCACTCTACCTGGAACACCCCAACATAATGGCGTGAGCGAGATGAGAAATCGAACTTTACTAAACATGGTTCGATCAATGATGTGTAGAACTAACTTGCCTCACTCCTTTTGGGGTTACGCCCTTATGACCGCCGCCCGCATTGTCAATCTAGCTCCAACTAAGAAGATAGACAAAACCCCATATGAGATATGGCACAAGGGAAAGAAGCCCAAATTGTCTTACCTTAGAGTATGGGGATGTGATGCTTACATCTCAAGTGAGTCTGATGACAAACTTGATCCCCGCGGCGTAAAAGTTGTTTTCGTCGGATACTATAACCAAAGCGGTTATTACTTCTTTCATCCTGATACAAATACGATTTCTATCAAGAGGAAAGGCCACTTCCTTGAGAAGAAATTTCTCAATCGAGGAACAAGAGATAACATTGTTGATCTTGAAGAAATTCAAGAACCACAAACAACCGCTGAGGAAGTTGGAGCGTCTGATCAACAAGTTATTGTTGCTGATACATCAGACGGGAACACAAGCGTTCGCAGAAGTAGTAGGACTCCTGTACCAAATTCTAGATACCTATGGCATTTAGATGGTCCCGAAGTCTTATTAGTAGCTGAGTCTGGTGACGAGCCTAGCAACAACAAATCTGCTATCTTGGATCCGTAATCCAAGAAATGGCAAGATGCCATGAACGCCGAGATGCAATCCATGCAGGATAACCAAGTTTGGAACTTGGTTGAGCTACCCTCCGATAGTCGGGCAGTAGGGAGCAAATGGATTTTCAAGAGAAAAACCGACATGCATGGAAATGTGCAAACCGATAAGGAACGGCTAGTCGCAAAAGATTTTACTAAAACTCAAGGTGTTGACTATGATGAAACCTTCTCGCCCGTTGCTATGACTAAGTCAATAAGGATATTACTTGCCATAGCTGCGTACAATGACTACGAGATATGGCAAATGGATGTCAAAACCGCTTTTCTTAATGGGCATCTTTCTGAATATGTTTATATGGTTCAGCCTGAAGGTTTTGTTGATCCTAAATATCCTAATAGCGTTTGCAAATTAAATAAGTCCATTTATGGACTTAAGCAAGCATCTTGAAGCTGGAATCTTAACTTTGATGAGAAAATTAAAGAGTTTGGTATTGTCAAAAATGAAGATAAGCCTTGTGCTTACAGAAAGGCTAGTGGGAGCACTATATCATTCCTCATATTGTATGTGGATGATATACTGATCATTGAAAACAACATTCCTATGCTTAAGGAAGTTAAGCACTGGTTGGAATCTTGTTTTGCAATGAAAGATCTTGGAGAAGCCGCTTATATTCTGGGAATAAAGATCTATAGAGATAGATCTAAGCGGATTCTAAGGCTAAGTCAAAGTACGTACATAGACAAAGTAATGGCACGCTTCTCAATGGAAAAATCCAAGAAAGGAGCTGTTCCAATGACTAAAGGAACCGTGTTGAGCAAATCGCAATCTCCGGCAACGGACAATGAATCTAAGCGTATGCAAGAAATTCCATATGCTTCTGCGGTTGGCTCTATCATGTATGCTATGTTATGTAATAGACCTGACGTCTCGTATGCCCTGAGCATGACCAGTCGTTTTCAACAGAGTCCTGGCATTGTCCATTGGAATCCTGTGAATAACATTCTAAGGTACTTGAATAGGACCAAAGATATGTTCTTGGTGTTTGGGGGAGTGGAAGAAGAGCTCACTGTAAAGTGTTACACTTATGCTAGCTTCCAGACTGACCGAGATGATTCTCGCTCACAGTCGGGTTTCGTTTTCACTCTCAATGGAGGAGCTATTTATTGGAAGAGCTCCAAGCAGAGTGTAGTGGCGGATTCTACCACCGAATCCCAATATATAGCTGCATCAGATGCTTCTAAGAAGGCTACTTGGATGAAGAAGTTCATCACCGATCTCGACGTGGTTCCAAGGATTCGGAAACCAATCGGGGTGTTCTGTGACAACACAGGTGCTATTGCTCAAGCCAAAGAGCCAAGGTCTCATCACAGGACCAAGCACATTCTGAGGAAGTTCCATCTTATTCGGGAAATATTGGAACGATGTGACATCGTGATAAGCAAAGTAGACACAGATCAAAATCTAGCTAACCCGTTCACTAAGCCGATGACTCAGGACAAGCATGATCATCATAGAGATGCTATCGGGCTTAGACTTTCTAGTGATTTATTTTGATTTAGTATTTGGATGTATGAACATTTAAACGGTTGTACTTTTCAGTTCACTTTTGATTTAATCGTTAAATTCAAACATCGAATAATACAACTGTGTTCTTTTTAATACGTTTAATCCGTGAATATTGCATTCTAAATTATCCGTAGTCAATCAGACTCGTGGGAACCATTCTGAATTAAGACTATTCTGACTTTGGACTCAAACAGTTGACTTCCAAACTCACAGACCTCATTATGAATGACGTTGGATGTAACTCGCATCAAATCATCTTCATGGATCTTTATCATAAGATGTTTTGATAGTAGTATGCTCATTTAGTATCCTTAGACCTGAGATGCATATTGGAACTTTCGTTTACCGAGGATTATTCTTTGATCATGTTAACCGCTGTTGCGTAACTGCCAGCTATAAAGGCATTGATTGGGAATGTTCTAAAGTTCAGTGGGAGTTGTATGTAGTCAAGATGGGATTCTTTACTTTTACATTAAAATGTTACAGTTAGACATATTGGCGCCCTCGTTGATTCAAACTGGTAAAGTGTGAGGCCTCACCCAAACTTACTGTGTGTTTGATTGGACCACTTTGAGTCTATATCGAGAACTACAATAATTGAACACTATATGAGATTGATTTGATCCATGTCTCATTATTCAATTGATGTCTTATACAGAAAGGATAGATGACAACAATTACTATAAATTCATTACCTTGCAATAAGGTATTCCAAGATATATTGGTTATGGATTTAAAAATGTCATATTTGGTTGGGGACAGCTATGTGTAGCTAGAAACGCCTCTAGCTGCTAGCGTTGTGATACTTGACCCAAATCCGTCCAAGTGGGAGACTGTTGGAATATATGGTCGGTTCGGGTCAAGTCAACGTGGACCGACCCGAATGTGACCAGGTAAGATTACACTGAGAGTAATGAACACCGAGCCCAAATTAAATTGTTTAACAGGCTAAGACATAATTAACAAAGTTAAATGGTATATTGGGCCTTCTTGTTTGATGATGAGGCTTTAAGCCCAAAGGGTTCAAGATTAGGCTTAACCCCTAATTAGCTAGTATATAAACATCTTATTGTTTATTAACTAACTAATGATAATCATAAACAAACCCTAGCCACCATATTTAGCCGCCGCCGCCACTCCTTGCCGCCGCCGCCACCCTCAGCCGCCGGAAACCTCCGCCGGTCGCCGGAAAGATCAAGCAGCCGCCGGATTAGCTGATGCTATGTTCCCGAGCTGCTGTTGCCGTGTACCAGCTGCTGCCATCACCTGCTGCCACCGCCGTCTACCGGAAAAGTTGCCGGAATCTTGTTTGTTATTGTGTCACCATCTAGCAACGTTTATTATCTCTCGGTGTCTCACTCGGTTTCGATAACCGAGGTATAAATTTCTAAACTAGATCTATTGTTGATTAATTAATTATCGTGCTCGTATATGTTGTAACCGGATCCGAGTTCAGGTTTCTGGTTCGCTTTAATCATTTGTTTTCCGCTTCGTTTTATAATTCGTTTATATATATAAATTATTAATATTGATTAATAATTACATAAACGAAATAATTAACTAAAACGAGTTAAAAAGTTTGACTGCTTTCGTTCCGATCCACCGTTGAAACCCAACAAAGACAACTCCACAAGAGTTGTAATACAATTAAATGAAGATCATTTTAAGGTGCTATTTTGTTCTTTTTGTGAGCTATTATATACTCATTCCGTTCCATTAAAAATGTCCACATTTTCATTTGTATTTTCAAAATTTATTAGCCAAATTTCAAGTTTACTCTTAAACACACACAACTAACATTAATAAACAATATTTACAGACCCAATTTTCAAGGGCATTATTGTTATTTGGTAAACAAAAGAAACAATAATTTAATCTACCTTAAACTTTGTGTTTTTCAAAGTAAGACTCTTTGACCGGGACGGGGAGAGTATAAATTTAGTTCGTCAACGAGGATGAGGATGATGTGTTTTTTACGACATGTAACTAGGTTTGCGATAAAAGAGTTATGATGTAGTCTAAGGTGGCGTTTGTTTTTTTCCCAAAATAGCTTCCTGGCCTATTCTGCATGCGCCGCGCAAACCAAGTGCAGACATTGCCCTCTGCAGAGTGTTTGTTAAAAATGTCTGCACGCCCACTTCTTGGTGCAGACATGGTCCAACCACTTCTAACATCTTCTAAAACCTCTTTGAACACATTCTCATCAGACTTTTCTCTCAACCCCTAATCTCCTCTACTCTCCTCTCTCAAACCCAGCCACCTCCGCCACCATACCCAGCCACCTCCACCACCATCCCTTGTTCGGCCGAAACACACAACACACACACACATACAGTGGCGGAGTCACACTATCACCACCGGGTTCGGCCGAACCTGGTCCTTTTTCGGTTTTATATATAACCTATAGTGTTGAATTAATGAGCGGCCCCATTTTTTTTCGGCGAGCGAACCCATTATCATTTTAAAACGGTATATTCGAACCCATTGATTATAAAAAGTTTAGTTAATAAACAAATAAAAACATCGACCATTGACTCAACAACAGAATAACATTTTTCTTCGCCATTCGTCTCAAGGTTTCAACCATCGCCAGCAACCAATACATGTTGGTCTATCGTTTGAGAACTGTTTTTCTTCAATGAAGCATGTGAATTTGGATTTGCATAATTGTTTGGGTGACTATTATATAAACTGATTATAATATTTTAATGATTCTGTAATTGTATTTGTTGTCTTGTTCAAAGTCGCGATTAAAAATATTTTTCAAAACATGAAAACACGTAAGGAAAAATTATAATATGCAATATCTTTATATTTAATGATTCTGTAATTTAATGAATGTTAACGATATATTTTTGTTATGATAGTGATATTGCACTTTATTTATCTAACTGAATAATCAACCCAACCCGACCCATTTGGGCGCGAAAACTTTGACACCGGAAAAAAAACAAGTATCGAGAATTCTGAACCCATAGAAAAAAGTTTCTAGCTCCGACACTGCACACATACAATCATCCTTGCAAGCTTGTTGAAGGTTTAAGGTGCTAACTAGGTAAACTAAACACTATATCTAACCTATTCTATCGATTTTTGGCATCATTAAACATATTAATCATAAACCCTAGATGTTAAAGTAGTTGATTATTGATGAGTTAGGTTTGTATGCATGGTTATTTGTTCATAGGTTAGTAGTTTGATAAATTTTGGTGAAAACTAACGCTGGATAGAATCATAAATGCATGTTAAAACGACTGTAACTTGATGTTAATGATATGTTTTGAAGTAATTATTGATTCTATGATGTAGTAGGTCGAATCTAGTTTCTAAAGAGTCTGATTTTGTAATTTTTGGATGTGTGGAAGTCAGTTTTTATTAATTTGCAAATTAGTTGTGCAGTTCTGATTCGGAAGCCTTTTTATAGGCTGTTTTGCTAATAGTATATCTCACAAACGACAAGACCAATTGAGTTGATCCCACTAAGTTAATAATTTGAGTGTGGAATCTAACCCAATTGGCCTTGCATTAATTGGATTAACCATGTAACGGAATAGTAAAGAACGTTTTATTGCGCATCATAATGACTGCTGTGTCTTACTGTTTTGTTTTGATTCTTGTGATAAAACCGTATGTAATAAAAATATAATAAAAATATTTTTAGAAACCTAACTCATGTGTGCTTATGTGATAAATTTTGGTGATTTTATCTACATGTTATGATTAGTCAAATAGAGTAATCTTGACGTGCTAAATTCTGTTTCGGTAACTTAGCTGCTGAATTCTTGAATTAAACAAGAAAAGTAATTATTTGATCGATGTTTGCAATATGTTTGACGTATTTTCCCTTGTGGCAGATGTTTTACTGATAATGTATCGTAGTAACACTTAACACTATACTTAATCACACCCGTAGTTTATCACCAACGTGTTTGTCGAGTCGTACTTGTTTCACCAACATAACCTCTCATGCATAGTTTTCATGCGTCGAGGCTAGTGACTCACTCATAGTTCAAAACGCTTAGAAATCTCATTTTTGTTTTTAGAGCAATACTGAGGATTCCTTTGACGCACGCTTTTCTCGGATTTTTGATAACTTCGCAAACAGTGAGTTTCACGGCCCCTTTTACTCTTTATCATTTTTATTAGGGGGATTTAACATACTCCAACGCTTTAGATTTTGTTTATACTTTATATATCACTTGTAAGACTTAGTGGCAACAAACCAACTAAGTCCTTCTGAACATTCGAACGGGTTAATATTGGATAATAGCGAGTCAGTGTTGAGTATTACTACTGGGTTTGACAAACCCCACCCAACTCTAAATTCGACTGTAGGTCGAGTGGGTGTAATTTTGGCTAACACATTACCATGGTCGTGGTTGACATGGTGGCAAGGCAAGCGTATAAACAGTCAACTTCGGTGTCGAACACCTAGTAATACATGCTTGATAGGTTAGCTACCTATTGATATATACTGACGTAACACTATCTGGTAACGCTAAAACGCAACGCTTAATTTACTTAAACATGTGAGCTCACCAACCCTGTGTTGACACTTTTAGTATGTTTATCTTAGGTAGCCGAGGCGGGCGAGCGGTATAGGACATGCATTCACTGAACTCTTATGCTTTAAACTTCTTTTAAATTTTGTTATGATAACTGTTGCTTTAAGTCGTCCTGTATGATGCAACTATTTACTTTACAGTTTACGTTTCCGCATCTTTACTTAAGACTTGATGTCTTGGTTGTTTTTAAAACTTTAATTATGGTTTTTAATATAACTAATGATTCTGATCCTGTTAGTTCACACCCTCTAACGGTAAAACTCCATTAGTGGAATTTGAGGGTGTGACAGATTGGTATCACAGCCATTGGTTATAGCGAGCTAGAATTGCATTCATACTAGACTATAACCGCAATGACCCATTAGTTATGATCTTACGCATTGCACATATAAATATATGATATATATTTGACTATTCACTTTCTTTATTTGTTTTCCTCATTGATTCACACGCACGTAAACCATACACGACTTGTCCTGTAGGGATGTCAACGCCATCATCATCATCCGACCAGGTGTCCCACGCCCCAGGAAAGGAACCGCAGCTTCCCAACCCATCATCTCATAGAGCATTCCCAACACTAGCATCCTCCGCACCGAAAAGGCACTGCCCATCTGGAGTCACGTATGAGGACAACGGTAACTGGAGTTGGTACCCAAGTCTGATCGAGCGGCTTATTTACCGTGAGAAAGTTCCCCCACTACCCATCCCGGGTTATCCTATGTTTTACAACACACTACCACCCCTAACTAAATCAATGGAGCGTGTTTTCGCAGCTTTCGCCTCCTGCATGGATCGTGAAGTCGACATCATGCACTCGACGAGAGAGAATGTTACTGTATTGATAGGGGATGGAGCTGAGGCTAGGAAGAGAATTTCCTACCTGACGAAGCCATGAAAGAAGTTTAGGATGCTCATGTTCAGCTAATAAAGCTAGTGATCAAGATGCAATCCGAGATGATAGACTTGCAGGAAGAATTTAGGGATGCAATAGGCCATGCAGCACTAGCTCTAGCTGATTGCGACACACTAGAGGCTCAAATTGCTCCGAACGCAGCAGAATCGGAGGAAGATCCTGAAGAAGATCCTGAGGAGGAACCTGAAGAAGAACCATATTAAGAGCCGGCTGAGGAGGAGGCACACTCGGATGTGTCCTCAGACGACGACATATCAGGATGATAACACCTAGATGGAGGGGTTGTCTCCATCCAACTTATATTTTCTATGATTTTAATGATTGATTTTAGATACTTTGTAGCGGATACAATGGTTTTAATCAAGAATTATTATTTGGATTATTATATGGTTGTGATGCGATTTCGAAAACATGATGAATGAGGAATATTGTCCTAGAGAGGAGATCTCGAAGCTAGAGTCAGAATTTTGGGCCTTGAAGATTGTGGGCTCTGAAATCGAAGCCTACACCACCCGTTCTCACGAACTGGCATTGATGTGCCCGCGGATGGTGGATCCTCTGAGCAAAAGAATTGAGACGTTCATCGATGGTTTAGTGCCACAAATTCAGGTTATGGTGACATATTCCAAACCGACCACTATTCAGCAAGCGATCTGAATAGCCCACAAGCTGACGGATCAAGCAGTGGCCCAATGTGCGTTACCACCTTGAGGTTCCACCTCCAAAACCCTTGACAACTCAGGTTACGACAACAACAATAACAACTCTGGTAATGGAAAAAGGAAGTTTGACAACGTGAGATCCTCATCATCAAACCCTCCACAGCAACAACACCACCGTAAACCCGAACCCACTCAAAACTTCTACAATCAGGGTTCCAGCAACAACGCCGGTGGCGGACAGGGTTCAAGTAACTATGATGGAAAGTACCTAAAGTACAACAAGTGTAACTACCACCACTCTGGCCCATGCGACCGTATCAAATATCTGCGATGCGGTAAATTGGGTCGTCAGGCCAAGGATTGTAGACGAGAACTCACGGGAAAGGGCGCTCCTAAACAGCCTGCAACTACCAAAGGGTGCTTTGAGTGTGGCCAGGAGGGTCATATCAGGAAGGACTCTCCTAAACTAAAATAAAACGAGGGCAACGCAGGCAACAACTACAACGGAGGCGGTACCAAGGGTAGAGCCTTTGTCATTGGATCGGGTCAGGCCCGCAGCGATACGAACGTGGTTATCGGTAAGTTTCCTATAAACGACTGTTTTGCTTCTATTTTGTTTGACACTGGAGCTGATAGGAGTTTTATGCCGAAAGCCTTTAGTGAACTGTTAGACTTAACCCCGACACCGTTAGATGCTAAGTTTCCTGTTGAATTAGCGGACGGTAAGTCTATAGAAACAACACATGTACTAGCGAGATGTAAGTTGAAACTGTCGAGTCATACCTTCTATATCGACCTCATACCTTTTACACTTGGTAGTTTCGACGTAGTTGTCGGCATGGACTGGCTATCCGAGAATAGAGCTGAGATTATATGCCATGACAAGATAGTTCATATCACTACTCCTTCCAGCGAAACCATCTCAATACAGGGCGAGAAGAGAGGCATGACTACTAGCATCATCACACTCATGAAGCCGCATAAATATTTACGAAAGGGTCATCCGGCGATTTTAGCTCATGTTATCGAGAAACCCACGGAGTAGAAGCGGATCGAAGACATACCGATTGTGCGAGATTTTCTCGAAGTCTTCCCGGAAGATTTACCAGGACTCCCACACATTCGACAGGTCGAGTTCCAAATTGACTTAGCCCCCGATGCTACACCCATAGCACGAGCCCCGTATCGGCTCGCACCGGCAGAGCTTCAGGAGTTGTCCACTCAATTACAGGACTTATTGGATAAATGTTTCATCCGACCCAGCTCATCACCATGGGGAGCCCCTGTTCTGTTTGTTCGAAAGAAAGACGGGACTTTCCGCATATGCATCGACTACTGGGAGTTGAACAAGGTGACGGTCAAGAACCGTTATCCCCAACCCCGAATTGATGACCTATTCGACCAGCTTCAAGGATCGAGTTACTACTCGAAGATCGATCTGAGGTCTGGTTACCATCATTAACAGTGCGCGAAGAAGATATTTCAAAGACGGCATTCAGATATCGGTATGGTCACTATGAGTTTTCGGTTTTGCCTTTTGGCTTAACCAATGCACCTACCAAATTCATAGACCTCATGAATAGAGTATGAAAGGTGTACCTCGACAAATTTGTTATTGTCTTTATCGTCGATATCCTCTTCTACTCCAAGAACAAAAGCGACCATAAAGAACACCTAAGGTTGGTCCTGGAATTACTAAAGAAGGAACAATTGTACGCCAAGCTCTCTAAATGTGAATTTTGGCTTCGCGAGGTTCACTTCTTAGGACATGTGATCAATGAGTGGTATCCATGTTGATCCAGGCAAGGTAGAGGCCATCAAAAACTGGGAAGCACCTAAGACTCCGACTGAGGTGCGACAATTCCTAGGACTGGCTGGTTACTACCTACGTTTCATCGAGGAATTTTCAAAGATTGCTCAACCCCTTACTGCACTGACACATAAGGGTACTAAGTACAATTGGGGTGATGCGCAGGAATCTGCCTTCCAACTTTTGAAAACAAATCTCTGTAGCGCGCCTATCCTAGCCCTATCCGAAGGAACATAAAATTTTGCAGTGCATTGTGATGCTTCGATACAGGGTCTCGGCTGCGTGTTAATGCAACTTGAGAAGGTTATAGCTTATGCCTCTCGACAACTACGGGTACACGAGAAGAACTATACGACCCATGACTTGTAACTCGGAGCTGTGGTGTTTGCCCTTAAGATATAGAGGCATTATTTGTACGGTACCAAGTTTACCATTTACACCGACCACAAGAGTCTCCAACATGTCTACGATCAAAAGGAGTTGAACATGCGACAGCGTCATTGGGTCGGACTACTTAACGATTATGATTGTGCCATTAAATACCACCCTGATAAGGCCAATGTAGTGACCGATGCTCTCAGCAGAAAGAAAACTCTTAAGCCTAGACGGGTGCGAGAATTACAACTCACCATTCATGCCAACTTACCTGATCAGATTCGTGATGCTCAACTCGAAGCTTTGAAAGACAAAAGCCTCCCATCAGAACTCATGAACTTCATCACAGGATTACCCAAAACACCGACGTGATGCGATACCATCTGGGTGATCGTTGACTAGATGACTAAGTCTGCGCATTTCCTAGCGATCAAGGAATCGGACAAAATGGAAAGATTGAGTCGTATCTACATGAAAGAAGTAGTGGCTAGACATGGGGTGCCAGTCTCAATCATATCTGATTGAGATCCTCGTTTCATTTCGCACTTTTAGAAGTCAATACAGAGTGCGCTAGGCACCCGCCTCGATATAAGCACAGCATACTATCCTCAAACGGATGGGAAAAGTGAATGCACCATTCAAAATATGGAAGACATGTTGCGTGCATGCGTATTGGATTTCGGAAAGAGTTAGGAACCCCACTTGCCCCTGGTAGAGTATTCGTATAATAACAGCTACCACGCTAGTATTAAAGCAGCGCCATTTGAAGCGTTGTACGGACGAAGGTGTCGATCGTCTCTTTGCTCGGCAGAAGTGGGTGACAGCCAAATCACTGGTCTCGAATTAGTACTTGAAACCTCAGAAAAGATTGTCCAAATCCGGAATCGCATGGCGGCAGCACAGGATCGCCAAAAGACCTACGCCGACAAGCTCCGAAAACCTCTGGAATTCCAAGTAGATGACAAGGTTTTACTGAAAATCTCACCTTGGAAAGGTGTAGTTCATTTTGGGAAACGAAACAAACTAAATCCACGATACGTTGGCCCTTTTCGAATAACCGAACGTATTGGTCCGGTAGCATACCGATTGGATATACTAGCAGAACTCAGTGGCGTACATAATATTTTTCATGTATCCAACTTGAAGAAATTCCTTTCTGACAAAACACTAGCAGTGCCTTTGGGCGAGTTGCAAGTTGATGAACAGTTACGCTTCATCGAAGAACCAATCGAAGTCTTGGACTGGGAAACCAAAACACTCAAACACAGCAAGATTTCCCATCGTTAAATTTCGTTGGAACTCGCGACGTGTACCAGAGTTCACGTAGGAACACGAGGATCAAATGGTGAAAAAGTATCCTCACCTTTTCAAAGGGTTAACCAAGCACCGAAAACGGCAAAAGACGACAAACCAACAGAAAACACCGGAGGTATGAATTAAATTTCGGGAAGAAATTTCTTTCAACAGGGGTATGATGTGACAAATTGAAAATTTTTGCCTTCTTCAGGCAGCCATCGCGATATGACATAAATTTTCGGGACAAAAATTCTTTCAACATGGGAAAGATGTGACACTCGTCAATTTCAGGTTAACTCCGCTAACCCAAACTCCGTTAATTCAAACTCAAGATCACACGAACTATGTCATTCCAGTTAGCGCATTTCTCATTGCATTTAATTAGAGTTTAAATGACACATGACAATCAGTAACAAATAGTCTTTCAGAGTTTCACCGAATCACACACGAGTCGACTAAAACCGTTGGTAAACAAATATTAAATATTATAAACAAGTACTTGGTATAATTACATGTTATGTTTATATGTAAATTTATGCTTGCAAGTATAACATCATATTATAGATGAAATGGACTAGTTTATGCTAGAATTAAACTAATTAGAAGCTTAGGGTGTGTAACTTGTAATATAATTAATTAATATATAAAAAAATTAATCTTTAAACCCTAACCCTTCCTCTCCTCTCTCCCTCTCCCTCTCCATCTTGCGACGGCAGCCCCCCCCCCCACCGTTTGGCCGAAACACAACACACAACACACATACAATCAACCTTGCAAGCTTGTTGAAGGTTTAAGGTGCTAACTAGGTAAACTAAACACTATATCTAACCTATTCTATCGATTTTTGGCATCATTAAACATATTAATCATAAACCCTAGAAGTTAAAGTAGTTGATTATTGATGAGTTAGGGTTGTATGCATGGTTATTTGTTCATAGGTTAGTAGTTTGATAAATTTTGGTGAAAACTAACGCTAGATATAATCATAAATGCATGTTAAAATGACTGTAACTTGATGTTAATAATATATTTTGAAGTGATTATTGATTCTATGATATAGTAGGTCGAGTCTAGTTTCTAAAGAGTCTGATTTTGTAATTTTTGGACGTGTGGAAGTCAGTTTTTATGAATTTACAAATTAGTTGTGCAGTTCTAATTAGGGGATCCTTTTTATAGGCTGTTTTGCTAATAGTATATCTCACAAACGACAAGACCAATTGAGTTGATTCCACTTCTGGAAGTTAATAATTTGAGTGTGGAATATAACCCCATTGGCCTTGCATTAATTGGATTAACCATGTAATGTAATCGTAAAGAGCGTTTTGTTGCGCATGATAATGACTGATGTGTATTTACTGTGTTGTTTGTATTCTTGTGGTAAAACCGTATGTAATAAAAATATAATAAAAATATTTTTAGAAACCTAACTCACGTGTGCTTCTGTGATAAATTTGGTGATTTTATCTACATGTTATGATTAGTGAAATAGAGTAATCTTGACGTGCTAAATTATGTCTCGGTAACTTAGCTGCTGAATTCTTGAATTAAACATGAAAAGTGATTGTTTGATCGATGTTTGCAATATGTTTGACGTATTTGCCCTTGTGGTAGATGTTTTACTGATAATGTATCGTAGTAACACTTAAAACTATACTTAATCACACCCGTAGTTTATCACCAACGTGTTTGTCGAGTCGCACTTGTTTCATCAACATAACCTCTCATGCATAGTTTTCATGTGTCGAGTCTAGTGGCTCTCTCATAGTTCAAAACACGTAGAAATCTCATTTTTATAGCACTATTAAGGATTCCTTTGACACACTCTTTTCTCGGATTTTTTATAACTTCGCAAACAGTGAGTTTCACGGCCCCTTTTACTTTTTAACGCTTTTATTAGGGAGAGATAACATACTCCAACGCTTTAGATTTTGTTTATACTTTATAGATCACTTGTAAGACTAAGTGGCAACAAACCAACTAAGTCCTTCTCAACAATCGAACCGGTTAATATTGGATAATAGCGAGTCAGTGTTGAGTAGTACTACTAGGTTTGACAAACCCCACCCAACTCTAAACTCGACTGTAGGTCGAGTGGGTGTAGTTTTGGCTAACACATTACCATGGTCGTGGTTAACATGGTGGTAAGGCAAGCGTATAAACAGTTAGCTTCGTTGTCGAACACTTAGTAATGCGTGCTTGATAGGTTAGCTACCTATTGATATATACTGCCATAACACTATTTGGTAACGCTAAAATGCAATGCTTAATTTACTGAAATCTGTGAACTCACCAACCCTGTGTTGACACTTTTAGTATGTTTACTCAGGTAGCCGAGGCGGGCGAGCAGTATAGGACATGCATTCACTGAACTCTTATGCTTTAAACTTCTTTTAAATTTTGTCATGATAGCTGTTGTTTTAAGTCGTCCTGTGTGACGAAACTATTTACTTTACAGTTTATGTTTCCGCATATTTACTTAAGACTTGATGTCTTGGTTGTTTTTAAAACTTTAATTATGGTGTTTGATACAACTAATGATTCCGATCATGTTAGTTCACACCCTCTGACGGTAAAATTCCGTTAGTGGAATTTGAGGGTGTGACACGCATCCACCATCAAACGCGCCGCTGCCACCCCCTATGTCGCCGCCACTCCTTCAGATTTGTTTGTTCTAAGCTCAAGATCTCGGGTTTAAACGGCTAGTTCGATTCTTGCGATTCTCTCAACGTTTTCTTTCATTTTTTTCTTGTATGTTTCTCTTTTCTCAATTATGTAACAGCCCTGATTCAATTTCATGATTTAGTGATTGAATAATAAGAATTCATTTTATGGTTTGCGGGTGTTCTTCGTGTGTTTTATGATTCAATTCCAAATTATCTCTAGCAATTTGTATTAGAGCCTTATTACTCGGTTCAATTGAGAAGAGACGATCCCGTGTTTAATCAAATTAAAGAACAGGGTGTACTAAGTTCTACTTAGAGAAGTTTAATAGATCACCAACATCTGTTAGGTACATAAGTTCGAATTGTAGCTATTTTTTCTATAAAGCTAAACATTGAAAGATTTAGCAGTCTACAGACATTAAAAACAAACAATCTTCTTCTTGCAGACTGCAGAGATTTGGTCCACCTCTTCTGCTACAGATGCCTGTAGATGTGGTCCGCAGACTGCAGACATTTTAGCTCTTTAAAAACAAACAGCATCTAATTGATTTGTTTTGCTTGTTCTTGTTGGTACATGTGTGTCAGTAGTTCATAGTCTAGCATTTGTAATCGAGTCTGTAATGCAATTATGTTTTGATTATGTTTATTTGTGTAATACGCGAAGTTGTCAACAAGTTCGCTATGGCGAACTTGTTGAACCAGCGAAGTTATTGACAGGCGAAGTTGTCGTGTTTATATACTGTTTCAGCGAAACAGTTTGTGTTGGTCGTTTAGGGTTTTGTTTCAGTTATTCAGTAACCGAGTTACGTGTCATAGTCTGTAACAGTGACCTCGGGTCACGTGTTTTGTTATCAATATAACGTGGTTGGTTTATTGCTTGTGTGTTCGATCTCTACATAATCTACACTCGTATCTACCTACGCAGGGATTCCGCACCTGCGTTGTTAGCGACATCCCGTGTACGATCCGTCCAGGAACCGACAATTGGTATCAGAGCCATCGGCTCGATTGTGAGGTTCGGGATTTCACGCGGGTGTAGAAAACGTCTCGTTTGACCTATTCGCGGGACGTGTTTTTGTTGGGATTGTGTTTTGCTCATGCTTGACAGTCATTTTCAAGCCATTGCATTGATCGGAAACTGCTGGATTGACGAAAACAGATCTGAACAGTTTCCTTGTTCATCGGGCGAAGTTACCGTTCTTCGGGCGAAGTTACCATTCTTCAGGCGAAGTTGCCGTCACTGGAATTAGGGTTTCGGCGAAGATATAAGGTTTAGCGAAGTTAACCACAACTTCGCTTACCTCATAAGTTCGCCTTAGCGAAGTTATCCGCAACTTCGCTTTCCACCCAAGTTCGCTTACCTCCTAAGTTCGCTCATTCTAAGCGAAGTTATTTTTAACTTCGCCAAGTCTAGCGAATTTAAGAACTCAGCGAAGTTCTCTTTTCAGCGAAGTTAACTTTCAAGCGAAGTTATTCTTAACTTCGCCTACTGAGCTGTTTTAATATTTTTTTTTGTATTTTCAGGTTTTTCAGGTTTTCGTAAGGATGTCGTCAATTAACATCTCCGATTTGGTCAAGATGGAAGTAGAAGCGGGGTCTGCCACTAAGGCCCCGAGGCTGATGAAAGGAACTGACTTCGTGGCATGGAAAGACAGATTCATCCAATACATCAAATACCAGGATGCCAAAATGTGGGTGTGCATCCAGGATGGATATATCCCTCCAACTGCTCAATACGAAGGTCGTGATGTGGTTAAGAAGTACAGCAAAATGGAGGACGAAGAAAAGAAAATGTACGAGGCCGAAAGCAAGGCCCATGCTGCGATAACAATGGCACTTCCTCAAGAGGTTCTCCATACGTTCCGAAAGTACACTTCTGCGAGAGAGCTTTGGGATGCTCTTGAAAATAGATTCGAGGGGAATGTGAGTATCCGTGCATCAAAGATCAAACTCTTAAAGACCCAGTTCTCCGTCTTCAAATTTTTGAAGAACGAATCACTAGATGATATTATCACCAGATACTATCATCTAATGACAGAGCTTAGCAATTATTCAATTGCTTACCGAGAAGAAGAGATCGTTGAAAAGCTTCTCGATGCTCTCCCACCGAAGTGGGAAATGTACACCGTTCTTATGAGGGAAGACAGAGACTTTCCTAATTGTGATCTTGAAACGGCAGTAAACAAGCTCAGAACTTATGAGCTTAATATGGTTCGAAAAGAAACACCAACAGATCAGATACAAGACCCTGGTATGTATGGTGCAAAGGTTAACTCAGGCTCGAGTTCGAGGCCTGAATCTGCTGCTTATTACTCAAAAGGGGAGTCAGGTTCTGACTCTTCTCATGAAGGAAACGTTTCTGTAAACTCGAATGGTGATGTCTGTTTCGTTGCTGGAGGATCAAGTACTTCAAAGCCTCAAGCAACCTCAAGTGGTTTTTCTGCAAATGCCTCAAGCAATAATTATTCCAAGATGCCTATGAGTGTAAAATCTGCTGAAGAGCAGTTTGCAGTCTATGCATCATTTATTGCTTCCTACGAAAACTACATTCAGGGGAAGATTGTGGACCCTGCTGCTCTAGATGAGGATTACGACCAGATCGATGCTGATGATCTGGAGGAGATGGATTTGCAATGGCAAATGGCAATGATTGTGAGGCGTGTAAAACGGTTTATGAACAAAACTGGGAGAAAGTTTGTTGGTGGTAGGCCCGGGTTCGACAAATCCAAGGTAAGGTGCTATAATTGTCAACAGTACGGGCACTTTGCCAAGGAATGCAGAAATGAGAGGGTTGAACGAGGACAAGGTCGGCCTACACAACACTCTGGAGTTAACAGAGAGATTAACGCCATGTTAACCAGAGAAGCAGGTGAGTACAACTGGAACCCGCATTCAAGTGGTTCTGGTGAGCAAGCGAACATGGCTGAGGCTGAAGTTAAAGAATGTGAGAAGGATGATGGAATTGAGAAAGCTACTGAAGAAGAAACAGCTTTCATGGCAGATGACAAGGATAATCGCTCCGAGGTAAGCACTAAGAATATTTGTACTAGTTGTGAGAATTTGTCTGAGCAACTTACAACGATAACTGATCAGTATGTCCGTTTAGATGCTGACTTTAAAACTATTAAAGAAGATCACCATTTTACAAAAGCAAGAGAAACAAGTTATAAAATTAAAATAAAAGCATGTGAAAAAGACATTCAAAGCTTAAAAATTAAACTTGCTGAGAAAATTGAAATAATTGATCTTAGTTATGAAGTTTTAGAGGAAAAAACAAAATTGATAGCTGATCGAGATAAACAGATTGCTGACCACCAGGTGAAGGTGGTGGAACTGAACCGCAAACTTGAGCAGTTCCGGAATTCCTCGGCCATCCTTGATCACCTCGTGAGTGATCCAGGTACCTCTGCAAAGAGGGGAGGAATCGGATATAATGAAGTTCCACCACCCTTTAACCACAACTATACCTATAATCAGAGTGTTCAGAAATCTGTTGATTTCGAAGTTCCTCAGACAACTCCAATCAAGATTACTAGTGTAAAACCAAGTGTTAGCTGTGGCGAAACAAGTTCGCCTGTTTCTAATGTGAATATTTCTGTTTCGAGTCCAGTCTCATCGGATTCGGATAAGTTGTCCGAATCTGGTCAGACAAAAGAAAAGGTAGGGTTACCCACCGATGGAGATAAAAATAAAGTTTCTAAAAAGAGTTCTCCACTCAATCCGTACGTCCCACCTTATGTGAGACAAACGGCTGGTAACACTGCCTCTACATCCAAACCAACATTTGACAAGAAAATGGAGAGTCGGTGTTGCTTTAGATGTAACAAATTAGGGCATTTAGTTGCAGATTGCCCTCTGGAGCCGAGATTCAGAGGTGTGAAGCCAAATAAAACTGAGTATAAGCATCATTTTGTTACTGCTAAAAATGAAAACTTTAAAAAATGCCAAAATGTAACGAATTCAAGTTTTCATAAAAACCAACCTCAGTTTTACAACCAAACCTCAAGATATAACACTTTCAGTTCTCAAAGGTTTGGAAGGCATTACACTCAATCTGCAGGGAGATTCCCTAACAGGACTTACAGAAATTATCCTGATGCTAACTTGAGAAAGCCAGGGTACGGGACGTATCGATCCAAGACCAATTGGTCTTGGGTCCCAAGATTCTAACTCTTTGTTTTATTGTGCAGGAACAGTTGAACAGGGCTGCCAACAATCTTTGGATTGTAGATAGCGGCTGTTCCCGGCACATGACGGGCAACAAACACTTGTTGCAAGATTTAAAACCTGTTCAGGGAGCAAGAGTTAGTTTTGCTGGTGAGAGCGGTGGTAGGATTACCGGTAGAGGAACTGTGTCGAATGGGAGAATGACACTTGAGAATGTAAATTTTGTGGAGGAATTAAAGCACAATCTGCTGAGTGTGTCGCAGATTTGTGATAAAGATTACACTGTCCATTTCACAAAGAATGAAGCGATCGTATTAAAGCCTGGTTTTCAAATACCAGACGAATGGATAGTGATGAAAGCTCCACGTGAAACGAATACATATGTGATGGATATGAGGTCTACTGAAATGGCCACTGGAGAATCCTGTTTAATGACAAAAGCAAGCGAATCAGAATCAGAATTATGGCACAGGAGAATGGGACATATTCATCTTCGGAAGATGAACTTCATTGTCAAGAATGGGCTTGTGACGGGCGTTCCCTTAAAAAGTTTTAACTTTGAAGACAAATGTATAGCATGCAAGAAGGGAAAGCAACACAAGAAAACCCATCTCACCAAGAAGATTAACTCAATTGCCGGTACTCTAGAACTACTTCATATGGATCTCTTCGGTCCCGTGAATGTACAAAGTCTAGGAGGTACCTCTTACTGCTTGGTGATCACTGATGACTACTCGCGATATTCGTGGGTATATTTTCTGAAAACGAAAGATGAGACGGCTCAAATGGTGAAGAATCTAATTACAAAAGTTGAGAACGTCATGAGTAAATCAGTTAGGTACATCAGAAGCGACAATGGGACAGAGTTCAAGAACTTTGAAATGGAAATCTTCTGTCTTCAGAAGGGAATTGAACATCAATACAGTGCTCCGTATACTCCACAACAGAATGGAGTGGCTGAAAGGAAGAACCGAACGTTAATTGAAGGAGCCAGAACTATGCTGGCAGACTCGAAGCTTCCTGTGATGTTCTGGGCTGAAGCAGTTGCTACAGCCTGCTATGTTCTGAATAGGGTGTTAACCGTTAAGAGACTTGGAAAAACCTGTTACGAGCTTATGCATGGAAGGAAGCCCAACTTGTGTGGTCTTGAACCATTTGGGTCTCCTTGTTCGATTTTGAAGACTAATTCGAAATTTGGTGAAGTAGCCGATGAGGGAATCCTAGTCGGTTATGTTGTTGGGACTCCCAACAGACGGGTCTTCAATACGTCGACTTGCAAGGTGGAGGTGGTTTGTAACACCGACATTACTAGTTACCAACCACCAAAACCAAGCAATGGACCTGCTGAGATTTTCGATTATGTTAAACTTTTTAAGTCGTTTAACGTACCTGATTTGGAAATTTCTGAAGAAGACGAAAGAGCTGTGACGAAGATGATACTTGATGAGGAAGAGAATCTATTGCAACATCAGATGTTTGAGAAATCTCAACCTTCCACATCAAAGACGATCGATACCCCTGCGGCCTCAACTGAAGATGAGTTTATCAATCCTTTTCACTCTCAGCCAGAAACAACCATAAATGAGATCTCTTCAAACTTGGAAGACAATTTACATGTCGGTGCTGTTCCGACCACGAAAATTCACAAAGATCACCCATTGGAGAACGTTATAGGTGATGTGTCCTCCAGTGTACAAACCAGAAGTAGCTTGAATGAGCACACCTGTGTTTATACAAGCATAAAAGAAACGGGTATAATGAATGAATGTTTGTACTCCTGCTTTATAAGCCAAATTGAACCAAAGAATTATCAAATGGCTTTAAAGGACAGCTCGTGGGTCGAGGCCATGCA